>NC_069501.1:673669536-673954536 GCF_027579735.1 Bombina bombina | reverse complement strand
GGGGGGGAGAGCGCAAAAGAGATGGGAGAGAGAGCACAAAAGAGATGGGGGAGAGAGCACAAAAGAGAGGGGGAGAGGGAGAGTGCAAAAGAGAGGGGGAGAGAGACAGCGCAAAAGAGAGGGGGAGAGAGAGAGCAAAAGAGAGGGGGAGAGAGAGCGCAAAAGAGAGGGGGGAGAGAGAGAGGGGAGAGAGAGAGAGAGAGCTCAAAAGAGAGGGGGAGAGAGAGAGCAAAAGAGAGGGGGAGAGAGAGAGAGCAAAAGAGAGGGGGGAGGGAGAGAGCGCAAGGGGTGGGACTGCTGTACTGCAAAAAATGGCCTGTGTGAACGGGCTTTAGGACTAGTTACTATTATAATAAAATTAAAATAACTACAAATTAAATAAACTAAATTACACATTACAAAAAACAAACACTACTAAAAAAAAATTAAATCTACAATTACAAAAAATAAAAAATACTAAATTACAAAAAATAAAAAACACTGCATTACAAAAATAACAAACAAAATTATCCAAAATAAAAATAATTAACCTTAATCTAATAGCCCAAAAATATAAAAAAAGCCCCCCAAAATAAAAAAAACCTAGCCTACAATAAACTACCAATAGCCCTTAAAAGGGCCTTTTGTAGGGCATTGCCCTAAAGAAATCAGCTCTTTTCCCTGGAAAAAATACAAAGAATAGGATGAGAGCTACTGAAATTCTATTGGCTGATTTGAATAGCCAATAGAATTTCAGTAGCTCTCATCCTAATAACTGATTTGAACTGCCAATAGGATTTCAGTAGCTCTCATCCTATTGGCTGATTTGAATTGCAAAAATCAAATCAGCCAATAGGAATGCAAGGGACGCCATTTTGAAAAGGCTCCTTTGCATTTAAGATTCAGTGTACGGTGGTGATCGTATGAAGAGGATGCTCCGCGCCGGATGTCTTGAAGGATGGACCCGCTCTGCGCCGCCGGGATGACAATAGAAGATGCCGCCTGGATGATGATAGAAGATTGGATGGATGAAGACCTCGCCGCCTGGATGAAAACTTTGCCGCCTGGATGTCCGGACTTCAGAAACTCTGTGGATCATCGGGGGTTAGTGTAAGGTTTTTTTAAACTTTTTGGGGGTGTTTATTTTTTTAGATTAGGGTTTGGGCGTTCTGAAAAGAGCTAAATGCCCTTTTCAGGGCAATGGAAAAGAGCTGAATGCCCTTTTAAGGGCAATGCACATACAAATGCCCTTTTCAGTTAGGCTTTTTATTTTGGGGGGTTGGTTGGGTGGTGGGTTTTACTGTTGGGGGGTCTTTGTAATTTTTTTAGGGAAAAGAGCTGATTTCCTTAGGGCAATGCCCTACAAAAGGCCCTTTTAAGAGCTATTGGTAGTTTATTGTAGGCTAGGGGTTTTTTTTTATTTTGGGGGGCTTTTTTATTTTTATAGGGCTATTAGATTAGGTGTAATTGTTTTTATTTTGGATCATTTTGTTTGCTATTTTTCATAATTTAGTGTTTGTTATTTTCTGTAATTTAGTGTTTTTTATTTTTTGTAATTTAGTATTTTTTATTTTTTGTAACTGTAGATTTACTTTTTTTTAGTAATGTTAGTTTAATATATAGTTTTTTTTAATATAGGAAAAAATAAAAGCATATACAAGACAAATTGAGGGTAACATAACAAATATTCAAGGCATATCTGAATAGGTTTGTACATTTGTGTGGACATTCCTCAATTTTAAAAATAAAACATGAGCATTATGTTTAAAAAAGAAGAATACATCAAGGAGCAATATGAACAAGAAAAAGAAAAACAAGGATACACTCAAACAAAAAACATGCGGCTAGATTCCGAGTTTTGCGTTAGGGTAAAAAAGCAGCGTTGAGAAGTCCCAACGCTGCTTTTTTCCTAACGCTGGTATTACGAGTCTTGCAGGTACAGGTGTACCGCTCACTTTTTTTCCGCGACTTAAACATAACGCAAACCCACTTACGTAAATTGCGTATCCCATATTTTTTATGGGACTTGCATAACGCCGGTATTACGACTCTTTTTTTATGGGCTAACGCCATAACATAAAACTCTTAACTAAAGTGCTAAAAAGTACACTAACACCCATAAACTACCTATTAACCCCTAAACCGAGCCCCCCCCACATCGCAAACACTTAAATAAAAATTTTAACCCCTAATCTGCCGACCGGACATCGCCGCCACTTTAATAAATATATTAACCCTTAAACCGCTGCACTCCTGCCTCGCAAACATTAGTTAAATTTTATTAACCCCTAATCTGCCGTCCCTAACATCGCCGACACCTACCTACATTTATTAACCACTAATCTGCCGCCCCCAACATCGCTGCCACTACATTAAATGTATTAACCCCTAAACCTAAGGCTAACCCTAACAACCCCCTAACTTAAATATAATTTAAATAAATCTAAATAAAATAACTTTAATTAACTAAATTATTCCTATTTAAAACTAAATACTTACCTATAAAATAAACCTTAAGCTAGCTACAATATAACTAATAGTTACATTGTAGCTATCTTAGGGTTTATTTTTTATTTTACAGGCAACTTTGTATTTATTTTAACTAGGTACAATAGTTATTAAATAGTTATTAACTATTTAATAGCTACCTAGCTAAAATAAATACAAATTGACCTGTAAAATAAAAATAAACCTAAGTTACAATTACACCTAACACTACACTATAATTACATTAATTCCCTAAACTAACTATAATTAAATACAATTAAATACAATTATCTAAATTACGGGAAAAAAACACTAAATTACAGAAAATAATAAAATAATTACAATTTTTTAAAACTAATGGCACCTAATCTAATCCCCCTAATAAAATAAAAAAGCCCCCCAAAATAATAAAAATCCCTACCCTATACTATATTACAAATAGCAATACCACAATGGCGAAAAATAAGCAAGCATAGACCGAGCTGAATCATCACCAACGCGTTTCCTGCTGCTAAACAGCACTTTGTCAGGGATCCAAATAAAAGGTGTAATCAGACAGCTGTGAGTATCCCTGACGAAGTGCTGTTTAGCAGCAGGAAACGCGTTGGATGTAGCTGATGTGTGTGGAGTGGTGGAACCTTTTGTTTTCCTTGATGTGATAATAAATATACAGTGATGATTTAGCTCGGTCTATGATTGCTTATTTTTCGCCATTGTGGTATTGCTGGTTCCTTTTGGTGTGTGAGATACACCGCGGAGATTTCTAAGCTACAGGTTCTGTACTGAATAGACGCTATCCGGTGAGGAGGAGGAGTGCCTGAAAACTTTCCATCATCCCGCAGAGTGGGGCCGGATAACCGTGAGTAACCTGGGTTGATGTTTTTACAAACACACAAAGTTAGTTCGATACCACCAATATATCCTCAAGTTGTTTACTTGTGATACATTATATTATACTGGAATACTGGAGAATTTGGAGGTTATTTGAACATATATACCTACAAAGGAGAAACATAATATTTTATAGTGCATATGTAAAACTCACCCAGCCGAACATATATACAGTTAACACTCTATGTGCACCTGGAAACAAGAGTGTTATAAGTAAGAACTTTGTAACAATTTGAATTCCTGCAAATAACCGGATTGTGGCAACAACACATGTGAGATTATAAACCCATTTATGATACAACAGACTGTTTTGAGTTGCACACAGCTAAAAGGTTAAGTGAATACATTCCTTATGGCTTATACACACAGTTTTGCAACAGTGTGTCTTTGCTAAATTACAAATAGCCCTTAAAAGGGCTTTTTGCGGTGCATTGCCCCAAAGTAATCAGCTCTTTTACCTGTAAAAAAAAAATACAATACCCCCCCTAACATTAAAACCCACCACCCACACACCCAACCCTACTCTAAAACCCACCCATTCCCCCCTTAATAAAACCTAACACTAACCACTTGAAGATCACCCTACCTTGAGACGTCTTCACCCAACCGGGCAGAAGTGGTCCTCCAGACGGCCAGAAGTCTTCATCCAGGCGGCATCTTCTATCTTCATCCATCCGGAGCAGAGCAGGTCCATCTTCAAGACATCCGACGCAGAGCATCCTCTTCCTTACGACAACTAACACTAAATGACAGTACCTTTAGGTGACATCATCCAAGATGGCATCCCTTCAATTCCGATTGGCTGATAGAATTCTATCAGCCAATCGGAATTAAGGTAGAAAAAATCCTATTGGCTGATGCAATCAGCCAATAGGATTGAAGTTCAATCCTATTGGCTGAACCAATCAGCCAATAGGATTGAGCTTGCATTCTATTGGATGATTGGAACAGCCAATAGAATGCAAGCTCAATCCTATTGGCTGATTGGATCAGCCAATATGATTTTTTCTTCCTTAATTCCGATTGGCTGATAGAATTCTATCAGCCAATCGGAATTGAAGGGACGCCATCTTGGATGACGTCACTTAAAGGTACTATCATTTAGTGTTATTCATCGGAAGGAAGAGGATGCTCCACATCGGATGTCTTGAAGATGGACCCGCTCCGCTACGGATGGATGAAGATAGAAGATGCCATCTGGATGAAGACTTCTGGCCGTCTGGAGGACCTCTTCTGCCCGGATAGGATAAAGACTTCTAGCCGTCTGGAGGACCACTTCTGCCCGGTTGGGTGAAGATGTCTCAAGGTAGGGTGATCTTCAAGGGGTTAGTGTTAGGTTTTTTTAAGGGGGGATTGGGTGGGTTTTAGAGTAGGGTTGGGTGGGTGGGTGGTTGGTTTTAATGTTGGGGGGTATTGTATTTTTTTTACAGGTAAAAGAGCTGATTACTTTGGGGCAATGCCCCGCAAAAAAGCCCTTTTAAGGGCTATTTGTAATTTAGTATAGGGTAGGGATTTTTATTATTTTGGGGGGCTTTTTTATTGTATTAGGGGGATTATATTAGGTGTAATTATTTTTAAAAAATTGTAATTATTTTATTATTTTCTGTAATTTAGTGTTTGTTTTTTTTGTAATTTAGATAATTGTATTTAATTGTAGTTAGTTTAGGGAATTAATTTAATTATAGTGTAGTGTTAGGTGTAGTTGTAACTTAGGTTTATTTTTATTTTACAGGTAAATTTGTATTTATTTTAGCTAGATAGCTATTAAATAGTTAATAACTATTTAATAACTATTGTGCCTAGTTAAAATAAATACAAAGTTGCCTGTAAATTAAAAAAAAACCTAAGATAGCTACAATGTAACTATTAGTTATATTGTAGCTAGCTTAGGGTTTATTTTATAGGTAAGTATTTAGTTTTAAATAGGAATAATGTAGTTAATTAAAGTTATTTAATTTAGATTATTTTAAATTATAATTAAGTTAGGGGGTGTTAGGGTTAGGGTTAGACAGATTTAGGGGTTAATATATTTATTATAGTGGCGTCAGATTAGGGGTTAATAAGTGTATTTAGGTGGCGGCGACATTGGGGGCGGAAGAGTAGGGGTTAATAAATAAAATGTAGGGTTCAGCGATGTTGGGGGCAGCAGATTAGGGGTTCATAAGAATAATGTAGGTGGCGGCTGTGTCCGCAGCGGCAGATTAGGAGTTAATAATATAAAGCAGGTGGTGATGTCGGGGACGGCAGATTAGGGGTTAATAAATGTAAGATTAGGGGTGCTTAGACTCGGGGTTCATGTTAGGGTGTTAGGTGTAGACATAAAAAGTGTTTCCCCATAGGAATCAAAGGGGCTGCGTTAGGAGCTGAACGCTGCTTTTTTGCAGGTGTTAGGTTTTTTTTTTCAGCCGAATCTGCCCCATTGATTCCTATGGGGAAATTGTGCACAAGCACGTTTAGCCAGCTCACCGCTACCGTAAGCAGCGCTGGTATTGAGGTGAAATGTGGAGTAAAATTTTGCTCTTCGCTCACTTTTCTGCGGCTAACGCCGGGTTTGTAAAAACTCGTAATACCAGCGTTGTCTGTAGGTGAGCGGTGAGCTGAAACTGCTTGTTAGCCCCGCAAGCCTTACCAACAAAAACTTGTAATCTAGCCGATGGTAAGTAATAGCCATAAGGCAGCGAAACAAGTTTTATTATGTATGAATGATATGATAAAATATGCAAGTATGACTTATTGGGTTTAAAACTTTAAACTCAACTTGTGGGTGACACTAATCAGTCCTGCTGAGCTAGGTAGGGAAGATAAGGTCACCACTATGATAAAATTTAAGTGTTACGAATAAAAGAATAATAAGGGTTGTGATATAGGTGAAATAAACCGCGTAGGTAGTCCTCCTAATCTAGGAGGCTTATTATGTGGTGGGGGGAGGTGATTATTTAAGTGTAGTAGGTAGCGACATATTATATCCATGTATAAAGTCAAATGAGTATATGAGTTACTAGGGGGAAAGTAGAGATAAACTGACTGCACACTGGACTGATATTCACTGGACTGATATTACACCCGGCACAGTGAAGCCGTAAGTTCCGTGCTCTCAGAGGCTACACGGTTTATGTAGCTCCTTTAAGATGTTGTGAGTAATTAGACCATAAATATTAACAGTAATGCAGGACCAGCCTGCGCTAGAAGTATATCAAAGTCTGTAAAGTAAAGCTATGCATCACAGTATATTGATGGCCGCAACATTAGGTTATGAATTTTGCACACCATATCACACACAAAAAACACAGAATTAACCTTAAGAACAAATGAAATATAAAAAAAAAGCAGATGCAGTGGTAATAGAAGCACAGCTAAGCACGTTCCCTACAATTCTTCAAGTTACACGTTCGTGTATAATGGTAGAGATAGGCTTAATTATTTTAGGGATTTGTAGAACTCGTCTGTATACTGTTGAGCCACATTTATATCATAAGTGCCTCTTGAGGGTCTAGGGTAGTTTAATGTAGAATCTACACATATATAGATAAAGTTAACTTACTATATGGTTTTGTATGACTGCTCTGGCCGCAAGCAGTCTGTTATAATGTGCAGAAGAATGATGGAATAACAGACAAGCACATATAAAAATTGTCAGATAATTTGCTAAGTCCAGGTAAATACTACAAACCATATTTTATGCTGGGCTGTGTAGTTTTAGCTGTAGAGAGTTCCCTTAAGGAAAGCCCTTATTTAACTGATATCCTTCACAGTAAACCTATACATCAGTAAACATATTTTGCTAAATAGCATGGCTCTCAGTAGAATACATCTGAACTAAACCAGAAATAGCACTGAGTCCATATAACTTTGCAGGAAAAAGTAAATGTACTACATTTTGTTTAACATATTTTGCTAGATAACATATCTCTCAGTAACATACTTATGAACTGAACCAAAAAAAACACAGGGTCCATATAACTTTACAGAAAAAAGTAAATGTACTACACTTTGTTTTAGCCTATGCCAGATCTAACCCGTTCCTGTGTGGGCTCTAGTGACAACAGTGTTCCTCTAACATTATGCAGTGTAAAACAATTTGATTGCCTTACTATCCGTTGGACCGACTTTTTGTTAGAGTATTGGACACCGTCAAGAAGAGACTGTCCATTCTTTATGGGTCTGCTGAGGTGAAGCGGTAGCACACTATAAGCGGAGAAGACTATAGGCAAAAGAGGTAAAGCACTGTCCATCTCCGCTAAGTCCAACTGCTGTTTCTTCAATTTGTGTGAGCGCTCAAAAGTATGAACCACCAGACTGACCCCTGGGCACTGCGGTGCAGCTGAGGGAGAAGTGCGCACCTGTCGGGTTAAGTAACCATCTGTCCCTGGTGGCTCGACTGCATAGTGGTAGTGAGGATTCGGTGTAGGGGACCATTCTGCATTCAGCACATGGGTAGTTTCTAGAAGGTATCGGGGGTAAATGTAGCACACACCTGAGATCGCTTTCAAACAGGAGGAATTGTTGCGTAGTTAGCTTCAGAATAGCTGGTTCCTAAGTTGCGACTACTTCCATGTTATCCAGCTATAATATACTGTCTCTCTAACAATCCTGCTCTGAAATATCCTTGTGTCAGTTGAAAGGACAGTGTATTTCTCTGTGGTCTATAATTCCTTTCATTCAAACCTTTTTCAGGGAAGGATATTGCGGTAGGTTAAGTCTAAATTGCTCCCTGACTGCCACGTGCTTATGAAGATGGTCACTTCTAACGAAACTGAGTGGTAGGCCCGGTGCCAGAAAGATAGAATCCATTTATCTGTAAGATACTCTGCTCCTCAGCTCCAGGCGCCTGAGTCTCTAGAGTCTCCAGATCACCAATATTAATATTATTAAAGTTTAGGAATTTGAACGGCCAAAAGATCTGTTTTCCAAAAAATATACAGGGAGTGCAGAATTATTAGGCAAATGAGTATTTTGACCACATCATCCTCTTTATGCATGTTGTCTTACTCCAAGCTGTATAGGCTCGAAAGCCTACTACCAATTAAGCATATTAGGTGATGTGCATCTCTGTAATGAGAAGGGGTGTGGTCTAATGACATCAACACCCTATATCAGGTGTGTATAATTATTAGGCAACTTCCTTTCCTTTGGCAAAATGGGTCAAAAGAAGGACTTGACAGGCTCAGAAAAGTCAAAAATAGTGAGATATCTTGCAGAGGGATGCAGCACTCTTAAAATTGCAAAGCTTCTGAAGCGTGATCATCGAACAATCAAGCGTTTCATTCAAAATAGTCAACAGGGTCGCAAGAAGCGTGTGGAAAAACCAAGGCGCAAAATAACTGCCCATGAACTGAGAAAAGTCAAGCGTGCAGCTGCCAAGATGCCACTTGCCACCAGTTTGGCCATATTTCAGAGCTGCAACATCACTGGAGTGCCCAAAAGCACAAGATGTGCAATACTCAGAGACATGGCCAAGGTAAGAAAGGCTGAAAGACGACCACCACTGAACAAGACACACAAGCTGAAACGTCAAGACTGGGCCAAGAAATATCTCAAGACTGATTTTTCTAAGGTTTTATGGACTGATGAAATGAGAGTGAGTCTTGATGGGCCAGATGGATGGGCCCTTGGCTGGATTGGTAAAGGGCAGAGAGCTCCAGTCCGACTCAGACGCCAGCAAGGTGGAGGTGGAGTACTGGTTTGGGCTGGTATCATCAAAGATGAGCTTGTGGGGCCTTTTCGGGTTGAGGATGGAGTCAAGCTCAACTCCCAGTCATACTGCCAGTTTCTGGAAGACACCTTCTTCAAGCAGTGGTACAGGAAGAAGTCTGCATCCTTCAAGAAAAACATGATTTTCATGCAGGACAATGCTCCATCACACGCGTCCAAGTACTCCACAGCGTGGCTGGCAAGAAAGGGTATAAAAGAAGAAAATCTAATGACATGGCCTCCTTGTTCACCTGATCTGAACCCCATTGAGAACCTGTGGTCCATCATCAAATGTGAGATTTACAAGGAGGGAAAACAGTACACCTCTCTGAACAGTGTCTGGGAGGCTGTGGTTGCTGCTGCACGCAATGTTGATGGTGAACAGATCAAAACACTGACAGAAACCATGGATGGCAGGCTTTTGAGTGTCCTTGCAAAGAAAGGTGGCTATATTGGTCACTGATTTGTTTTTGTTTTGTTTTTGAATGTCAGAAATGTATATTTGTGAATGTTGAGATGTTATATTGGTTTCACTGGTAAAAATAAATAATTGAAATGGGTATATATTTGTTTTTTGTTAAGTTGCCTAATAATTATGCACAGTAATAGTCACCTGCACACACAGATATCCCCCTAAAATAGCTATAACTAAAAACAAACTAAAAACTACTTCCAAAACTATTCAGCTTTGATATTAATGAGTTTTTTGGGTTCATTGATAACATGGTTGTTGTTCAATAATAAAATTAATCCTCAAAAATACAACTTGCCTAATAATTCTGCACTCCCTGTATAGCCGAAGCTACCATGACATGCGACCGCTCAGTTCCAGAGTTGGCTCCTCCCCCCCCCCCCCCAGTTTAATATAAAATTTAAACTTTTTTATTTTTTTTTATTTCACAGGTAAGTTTTTATTTATATTAAGATAGGAATATTGTAATTTTATTATAAAGTTAGGGGGTTGTTAGGTTTAGGGGTTAATAGCTTAATTTAATTTTTTTACGATGTGGGGCCTGGCGGTTTAGGGGTTACTAGGTTTATTTAGTGGCAGTGATGTGGGAGGCCAGAGGTTTAGGGGTTAATAACTTTGTTTAGTGGCGGCGATGTCGCAGAGTGGCGGAATAGGGGTTAATGCATTTTATTAGTGGGGGTGATGTCGGGAGCGATAGATTAGGGGTAAATAAGTTTAATTTAGTGTTTGTGATGCGGGAGGGCCTCGGTTTAGGGGTTAATAGGTGGTTTATGGGTGTTAGTGTACTTTGTAACACTTTAGTTATGAGTTTTGTGTAACAGTTATGTAACAACTCATAACTACTAGTCTCAGATTGCAGAACGGATTGTGTCAGTATAGGCTGGAACGCAAGCATTTTAGCCTCACCGCACAACTTGTAATGGCAGTGCTATGGAAATCCCATGCAAAAATGAATTTTTTTTGAGTGCGGGACTGACGTTGCATTACAGGCTAAAATGCTTGCGGTACAGCTATACCGACAAGACTCGTAATGGCTGTGTTCCGGTTTTTACGCTGAAATGGCCATTTTTTTAGCGTTTAAACCGGAACACAAAACTTGTAATTTTGTTGCAGTGCACTACCGCACTGGGTAAAGCAATCAGCTGCTTTACCCAGAGTGGCAGCAAACTACATTTAGTTCAATAGCGCAATCAGGCGTCTTGTGATTAGACAGTGAGCCCATGACACGCTATGTGGAGAATTTTGTAGCGTTAACCTAGTGCACTCCCGTACTGGGTAAAACCCCGACATCGCCGACACTAACTAAAACACTAAATAAACCTATTAACCCCAAACCACCATTCCCAAACATCGCCAACACTAACTAAACCTATTAACCCATAAACCACAGTTCCCCGACATTGCCGACACTAACTAAACCTATTAACCCTTAAACCGCCATACACCAACATCGCCAGCACTTACTAAAACACTAAATAAACATATTAACCCCTAAACTGCCGCCCCCCACATCACCAACACTAACTAAACCTATTAACCCCTAAACCACCGCCCCAACATCGCAAAAACCTAAATTAACTATATTAACCCATAAACCTAACACCCCCTAACTTTAACATAATTAAAGGGACTGTAAATCTTAACCCTTCAATGACAATAATTATGTTAAGCATTATATGTGTTATATATTGAACTAATTTTGCAGAGTATAAGCGCTACGGAAGTGATTTATAATCTTTTGAAAAAATTACCTTTTTTTAAATCCACTATCCGCCCATGCCGGAGATATTTTTTTCATTGACAGTGCTGCAGGGCCGTTACATCAATCATTACATTGTAAACGCCCATTTTCTGATCCGGAGCGCACATTTACACTTCCTTCACGCATGCACATTTCGATCAGCTTTACAATATAAGCAGTTGATTGCAATGCTAACCGCATTGTGATTTACTGCTTATATGCAAATCAATACAAATAAGCGATCAATCATAAAATTGCCCCCTAGACTATAACGAGCAAATATAAATAATATAGTTTAATTGATAAGTTTATTTTTTTACACATATATATATATTGTAAGTCTGAGGACGGGGGCAACCCCGAAAACGTTAGCACAAGTATAGCTTTTTTACTAATTATAAACGGAGAGTGCCTTTTTTTGAGAGTATTTATGCATAGTTTTAAGTGCACCCCGGAGGTTGTGAAAGATTTATGAGAGTGCTGGATCCACCTGGGAAATATATATATATATTGTGATGTAAAAAAATTTGTTTATGCTTGTTCATTTTTTTGACTTTTGATTGCAATCAATTACCCCTATAAAAAAATTATAGAACATTATTTGAAATATAAGTATTTGATATTAACTAAATAATTCCTATTTAAAACTAAATACTTACCTGTAAAATAAACCCTAAGCTAGCTACAATATAACTTATAGTTACATTGTATCTAGCTTAGGGTTTATTTTTATTTTACAGGCAAGTTTGTATTTATTTTAACTAGGTAGAATAGTTACTAAATAGTTATTAACTATTTACTAACTACCTAGCTAAAATAAATACAAATGTACCAGTAAAATAAAACCTAACCTGAGTTACACTAACACCTAACACTACACTACAATTAAATAAATTACCTACATTAAATACCCCCAGCTTAAACTAAACTACTAATAGCCCTTTAAAAGGGCCTTTTGCAGGGCATTTTTACCTGAAAAAAAAATACAAACAACCCGCCCAACAGTAAAACCCATCACCCACACAACCAACCCCCCAAATAAAACCCTAACTAAAAAAACCTAAGCTCCCCATTGCCCTGAAAATGGCATTTGGATGGGCATTTAGCTCTATTGCAGCCCGGTTTAGGGGTTAATATGTTTATTATAGTGGTGGCGATGTTGGGGGATGGCAGATTAGGGGTTAATAAATGTAGGAAGGTTTGGGGCGACATTGGGGGAGGGAGATTAGGGGTTAATAAATATAATGTAGGTGTCGGCGATGTTGGGGGCAGCAGATTAGGTGTTAATAAGTATAATGTAGGTGGCAGAGATGTCCGGAGCGGCAGATTAGGGGTTAATAAGTATAATGTAGGTGTCGGCGATGTTGGGGGCAGCAGATTAGGGGTTAATAAGTGTAAGATTATGGGTGTTTAGACTCGGGGTTCATGTTAGGGTGTTAGGTTTAAACATAAATTTAGTTTCCCCATAGGAATCAATGGCGCTGTGTTACGGAGCTTTACGCTGCTTTTTTTAATGTGTTAGGCTTTTTGTTCAGCTGGCTCTCCCCATTGATGTCTATGGGGAAATCGTGCATGAGCACGCATAACCAGCTCACCGCTGAATTAAGCTGCGCTGGTATTGGAGTGCGGTATGGAGCTCAATTTTGCTCTATGCTCACTTCTTGTCTTTTAACGCCGGGTATAGAAAAACCTGTAATACCAGCGCTGTCGGTAAGTGAGCGGTGACAATAATGTGCAAGTTAGTACTGCACCCCTCATAACGCAAAACTTGTAACCTAGCCATAAGATAGCTACAATATTACTATTTACTAACTACCCAGTTAAAATAAATACAAACTTACCTGTGAATTAAAAATAAAACCTAAGCTTATAGTAATAAACTATATACTAACATTAGTTAAAATAAAAAAACTAAGATTACTAAAAATAAAAAACTAAGATTACTAAAACTACAATTAAAAAAAATAATAAACACTAAAATTACAAAAAAATTAAAAACTACCATTACAAAAAATAACAAACAAAATTATCCAAAACAGTAAAAAGTATTCCTATTCTAATACACCGTTTAAAGCAAAAAAAACCACCTCAAAATAAAACCCTAATCTATAATAAATTACCAAGGGCCCAATAAAACCCCATAGCATTACAAACCCCCACACCCCTAAACCCACAAAATAAAAATCCTAACTAAAAAAAATCCTAATCTACCCATTGCCATGAAAAGGGCATTTATATGGGCATTGCCCTTAAAAGGGCACTCAGCTCTTTTTCGACCCATTAAAATAAACAAGCCCAAATCTAAAAAAAAGAAAACACCCCAAAAAACAAAAAAAATACCCAAATTCGGTATTTACAGTTGCTGAAGTCTGGCGAAAGATCTTCATTCCAGTGGTGAAGCATTTTCATCCAGGCTGCTCCATCTGTATCCATCGCGGGACTGGCATCTTATATCTTCATCCCAGTGGAGGCGGAGCGGTCGGTGGATGTGCGCAGGCTGAGGTCCAGGTGGAGTTCCATCAGTCCAACGTGGAGGTCCTCTTCATGTGATCGACCGCCGCACACTGAAGATTGAATGCAAGGTACCCCTTTTAAATTTGGGTACCGCTGCATTCCTATTGCCTGAAAAAATTCAAATCAGCCAAAAGGAAGGAGAGCTGCTTAAATCCTATTGGCTGATTTGAACAGCCAATAGGATTTCAGAAGCTCTCATCCTATTGGCTGATTTAAATGTGAAGAATCAAATCAGCCAATAGGAATGCAAGGTACGCCATTTTAAAACGGCTACCTTGCATTCAACTTCAGTGTATGGCGGTGACCGTATGAAGAGGATGCTCCATGCAGGATGCCATCGCCGGTCCAGGATAGGTCCGCGCCGCCGGGATGAAGATAGAAGTTGCCCCCACGAAGGATGAAGATGTCGCCGCCTGGATGAAGACTTCTCGCCGACTGGATGGAGATGGATGTCCGGACTTCAGGAACCATGAGTAGATATTCTGGGGTTAGTGTTAGGTATTTTTTTTTCAGATTAGGGTTTTGGATAAAGTGTAAAAGAGCTGAATGCTTTTTAAGGACAATGCCCATACAAATTCCCCTTTAGGGGCAATGGGTAGCTTAGTTTTTTTTAGAGTTAGGTTTTTTATTCTGGGGGGTTGGTTGGGTGGGGGGTTTTACTCTTGGGGGGACTTTGTATTTTTTACAGTTAAAAGAGCTGTTTAACAAAAGGCCCTTTTAAGGGCTATTGGTAGTTTATTGTAGGTTAGGGGGTGTTTTTATTTTAGGGGGCTTTTTTATTTGTATAGGGCTATTAGATTAGGTGTAATTGTTTTTATTTTTAATAATTTTGTTTATTATTTTTTGCAATCTTACGGCTAGATTATGAGTTGTGCAATAGGTTAAAAAAGCAGCGTTAAGAGGTCCTAACACTGCTTTTTAACGCCCACTGGTATTACGAGTCTTGAAGGTACAGGCTTGTAATTGTAACTTAGGTTAGGTTTCATTTTACAGGTACTTTTGTATGTATTTTTTCTAGGTAGTTATTAAATAGTTAATAACTATTTAATAGCTATTGTACCTAGTTAAAATAAATACAAACTTGCCTGTAAAATAAAAATAAACCCTAAGCAAAATGATTTTGTGGAACTTCCTGCTGGAGGCGGGGCGTACAGGTGACTGCAGGTAGCTGCAGGTGTATCTGGAAAAGCTCCGAGCCTCTACGTGAGGCCTATTCCACCACCAGCCCATGCTTTTCTTTTCCCTTGGCCGGTCGCAGGCTTGGGAGTTTGGATTTCGATCCTGCATAGGAAGTTTATCCATTCAGCTTAATGGTGCACGATAGCTGGTGCACGCCATTTCTGTTAAAGCCGACAGCTACAATAGCACTCAACCGATGGACACTCACTTAAAGTTTCTTGGCTCCCTGTGCCGCATCTAGCTCTGCTGTGTCGATCTCTAACAGAGCGTTACGGACTCCCTCCTTGAATTTGGGCAACAGCCCCCTAGAGACACCTGGTCTGGTACATATAAGAAGCACGGCTTCCCTGCCTACCCGGGAATCTCTTCAGACACCAGCTCTGCGGTTATTAGCACAGAGCACATAGAACGCTGATACAGTTCCTTGGCTTACCTGGTTGAGTGATAGAAGGAATAAAGAGAAATCTCCAATAGCGGTACACTGGTGATGCCGTGGTCTAGCCGGTAACGATCTGCATTGGGAAGCGGCATTTGTGGCCAAGCCTACCTGGTTGGGCTTTTATTCCTTGCGGCTGCAGTTCTCCTCCCGGGCTATACTTATGGTGCGGCAGGCGGCACTGGAAAAAAGAAAAATAAGTTATACCTTTTTAGCCTGCCTGGTCGGGCTAATACTTCAAGCAGCTGCCTATTTCTTTTTTCTCCTGAGGACACCGGAGGTACTTGAGGTGACGCTGCACGCCTGAGCGGGGTAAACACTCAGTCTTTTGTTCCCACCTTAGACCGACAAGATTATATGGATGGCATTTAGGGCGGCTTGAATCCACTAGCCACTGGTTCCGCTGGGCTGCCGGACTTCCTTGCCGCGGAGTGGTTCCAGTTTCGGTACATCACAGCTCAGTCACCCGCTTGAGGATCCGTGTTTGTAAGCGGGCAAGGCATAGAGCACAGGTTCAGCGCCAAGTCGCACGTCTATCATACAGCAGGTATTGTACACCGTTATGTCTGGGCAGAACTAGCAGGGCGCAACAGATTAAGAGAGAGACTCGTTAGACTTGTAGCAGTGGGCGGCCACAATCAGCTATTGGGGGCTATGCACGTACCATAGAGCTACCACAGAAGCAGGGCTCTTGGATTACCGAACTGTCAGTGTTGTTTATCACATCCCGGTTGAAGGAAAATATACGACTGTTGCTATCTGCCCTGGCTGTGTTATGGGATGTTCTATGTCAGATCTACAGTTTTTGGTGCTATCTTAATGGGCGCTGGACTGAGATGGGGGCCAACGATGCTTAATTTAGGGTTGGAAGGACTGAGACCCATATTTCATTTATATGTGCATAACCTATCTTGTGTGTCCTCCATAGGCTTATAAATTCTTTATTATCACAGGCTTAAGTAGAAGGGGTTGTTTCCCCTGTGAGTAAGAGTATGGAGACAAATGTATTTTTCTATGCATTGTTATTTGAGGCAAAAACATAAGGGGCTGATTCTCATAGAACTTTCTTGCTGACAGCTAGCTTTTATTAGAGGTTATTGAGGTTGATCTTTACGCATGGTAGATAAATGATATAAAATGGGCAATTTGCCACACTGGCTTTGTTAAATTCAATTTTTAGGCTAATAGTACTGAATTGAAGGACACTGAAGGATATCCCCCTTAGAGTAATCTTTAACTACACATTATACCATATCGAATTTGGGGCATGTAATTGCTTGAGGGGTGGATACATATTAAGAAACTATCTATTCACAATTTCATATCTTTTTATTTTACATCTATCTTTATAACTAAAACTAAAAGTCTGGTATCACGAGGTTTAACCTGACACTGTAGCATTCACTAGAAGTGGTTTAGAAGCTGAGAACCGCGTTTTCAGAAAGTATTGTATTTCAGATAAAAGTTAAATTTTAGGGAATTTTGAGAGTGTAAGTGCAGTAAAAACACTATGGGGCCTAGTTATCAAGCCGTCAACCTCAAATACGCTGGAATTCCGCAACGTATTTGTGGCGAGGCTGATACGCCTTAGTTATCAAAGGCTAGAGACCGGCAAAAGTAGAATTTTGTGACGTAAGCTTCGATCCGCCGGACTCAGTCCGACACAGATCGATTCTTACGTCACTCCAGATGTTCCGCACACACATTCTCACTACTTTTGCTAGTTATCAAAAAACTAGCAGGTACGCTCGGCACTTTTACGGCCCAGCGTACCTGGTTTTCAAACCGCCACCCCTGGAGGTGGCGGATCCCATAGGAATCAATGGGAGTCTGACCATAGCGAAAGTACAAGTTCGCTGCTGACAGAAATCCCATTGATTTCTATGGGAGCTGTCTACACCTAACACCCTAACATGTACCCCGAGTCTAAACACCACTAATCTGTCCCCCCTACACCGCCGCAACTAAATAAAGTTATTACCCCCTAAACCGCCGCTCCCGGAGCCCACCGCAAGCTACTCTATACATATTAACCCCTAAACCGCCGCTCCCGGAGCCCACCGCAACTATAATAAATGTATTAACCCCTAAACCGCCGCTCCCTGAACCCGCCGCAACCTATATTAAATGTATTAACCCCTATCCTGCCCCCCCTACACCGTCGCCACCTATAATAAATTTAATAACCCCTAATCTGCCCCCCCCTACACCGTCGCCACTTATAATAAATTTATTAACCCCTATCCTGCCCCCCACTACACCGCCGCCACTGTAATAAAATTATTAACCCCTAAACCTAAGTCTAACCCTAACCCTAACGCCCCCCTAACTTAAATATTAATTAAATAAATCTAAATAAACTCTTATTAACTAAATGAATCCTATTTAAAACTAAATACTTACCTTTAAAATAAACCCTAATATAGCTACAATATAAATAATAATTATATTCTAGCTATCTTAGGATTTATTTTTATTTTACAGGTACCTTTCAATTTATTTTAACTAGGTACAATAGCTATTAAATAGCTATTAACTGTTTAATAGCTATCTAGTAAAAATAAACTGAAATTTACCTGTAAAACAAATCCTAACCTAAGTTACAATTACACCTAACACTACACTATACTTTAATAAATTATTCCTATTTAAAAATAAATACCTGTAAAATAAACCCTAAGATAGCTACAATATAATTAATAATTATATTGTAGCTATCTTAGGATTTATATTTATTTTACAGGTAACTTTGTATTTATTTTAGCTAGTTAGAATAGTTATTAAATAGTTATTAACTATTTAATAACTACCTAGCTAAAAGAAATACAAAATTACCTGTAAAATAAATCCTAACTTAAGTTACAATTAAACCTAATACTACACTATCATTAAATTAATTAAATAAACTACCTACAAATAAATACAATTAAATACAATTACATAAACTAACTTAAGTACAAAAAATGAAAAAAGCTAAGTTACAAAAAATAAAAAAATAAGTTACAAACATGTTAAAAATATTAAAACAATTTTAAGCTACTTACACCTAATCTAAGCCCCCTAATAAAATAACAAACCCCAACCCCCAAAATAAAAAAATGCTCTACCCTATTCTAAATTAAATAAAGTTCAAAGCTCTTTTACCTTACCAGCCCTTAAAAGGGCCATTTGTGGGGGCATGCCCCAAAGAAAACAGCTCTTTTGCCTGTAAAAGAAAAATACAACCCCCCCCCCAACATTAAAACCCACCACCCACATACCCCTAATCTAACCCAAACCCCCCTTACAAAAACCTAACACTAATCCCCTGAAGATCATCCTACCTTGTCTTCACTCAGCCGAGCAGCGATGGAACCGAAGTGGACATCCGGAGCGGAAGAAGTTAATCCTCCAAGCGGCGCTGAAGAAATCTTCCATCCGATGAAGTCATCATCCAGGCGGCACTGAAGAAAAGTCTTCGATCCGGCCGATGTCATCTTCAAAGAGGCGCTGAAGAGGTCTTCTATCCGGGCGAAGTCTTCTTCCAAGCCGGGTCTTGAATCTTCCTTCCGCCGACGCGGAACCTCCTTCTTCACCGACGGACTACGACGAATGAAGGCTCCTTTAAGGGACGTCATCCAAGATGGCGTCCCCTCAATTCCGATTGGCTGATAGGATTCTATCAGCCAATCGGAATTAAGGTAGGAAAAATCTGATTGGCTGATGGAATCAGCCAATCAGATTGAGCTCGCATTCTATTGGCTGTTCCGATCAGCCAATAGAATGCGAGCTCAATCTGATTGGCTGATTGGATCAGCCAATCGGATTGAACTTGAATCTGATTGGCTGATTCCATCAGCCAATCAGAATTTTCCTACCTTAATTCCGATTGGCTGATAGAATCCTATCAGCCAATTGGAATTGAGGGGACGCCATCTTGGATGACGTCCCTTAAAGGAGCCTTCATTCGTCGTAGTCCGTCGGTGAAGAAGGAGGTTCCGCGTCGGCGGAAGGAAGATTCAAGACCCAGCTTGGAAGATGACTTCGCCCGGATAGAAGACCTCTTCAGCACCTCTTTGAAGATGACATCGGCCGGATCGAAGACTTTTCTTCAGCGCCGCCTGGATGATAACTTCATCGGATGGAAGATTTCTTCAGCGCCGCTTGGAGGATTAACTTCGGTTCCATCGCTGCTCGGCTGAGTGAAGACAAGGTAGGATGATCTTCAGGGGATTAGTGTTAGGTTTTTGTAAGGGGGGTTTGGGTTAGATTAGGGGTATGTGGTGGGTTTTAATGTTGGGGGGGTTGTATTTTTCTTTTACAGGCAAAAGAGCTGTTTTCTTTGGGGCATGCCCCCACAAATGGCCCTTTTAAGGGCTGGTAAGGTAAAAGAGCTTTGAACTTTATTTAATTTAGAATAGGGTAGGGCATTTTTTTATTTTGGGGGGGGGGTTTATTTTATTAGGGGGCTTAGATTAGGTGTAAGTAACTTAAAATTGTTGTAATATTTTTAACATGTTTGTAACTTATTTTTTTAATTTTTGTAACTTAGTTTTTTTTATTTTTTGTACTTTAGTTAGTTTATGTAATTGTATTTAATTGTAGTTATTTGTAGGTAGTTTATTTAATTAATTTAATGATAGTGTAGTATTAGGTTTAATTGTAACTTAGGTTAGGATTTATTTTACAGGTAATTTTGTATTTCTTTTAGCTAGGTAGTTATTAAATAGTTAATAACTATTTAATAACTATTCTAACTAGCTAAAATAAATACAAAGTTACCTGTAAAATAAATATAAATCCTAAGATAGCTACAATTTAATTATTAATTATATTGTAACTATCTTAGGGTTTATTTTACAGGTAAGTATTTATTTTTAAATAAGAATAATTTATTAAAGTATAGTGTAGTGTTAGGTGTAATTGTAACTTAGGTTAGGATTTATTTTACAGGTAAATTTCAGTTTATTTTAGCTAGGTAAGCTATTAAATAGTTAATAACTATTTAATAGCTATTGTACCTAGTTAAAATAAATTGAAAGGTACCTGTAAAATAAATATAAATCCTAAGATAGCTACAATATAATTATTAATTATATTGTAGCTATCTTAGGGTTTATTTTACAGGTATTTATTTTTAAATAGGAATAATTTATTAAAGTATAGTGTAGTGTTAGGTGTAATTGTAACTTAGGTTAGGATTTGTTTTACAGGTAAATTTCAGTTTATTTTTACTAGATAGCTATTAAACAGTTAATAACTATTTAATAGCTATTGTACCTAGTTAAAATAAATTGAAAGGTACCTGTAAAATAAAAATAAATCCTAAGATAGCTAGAATATAATTATTATTTATATTGTAGCTATATTAGGGTTTATTTTAAAGGTAAGTATTTAGTTTTAAATAGGATTCATTTAGTTAATAAGAGTTTATTTAGATTTATTTCCTAAAAAGCTAGAATATAATTATTATTTATATTGTAGCTATATTAGGGTTTATTTTATAGGTAAGTATTTAGTTTTAAATAGGATTCATTTAGTTAATAATAAAAATATTATTTAGATTTATTTAATTAATATTTAAGTTAGGGGGGCGTTAGGGTTAGGGTTAGACTTAGGTTTAGGGGTTAATAATTTTATTACAGTGGCGGCGGCGTAGTGGGGGGCAGGATAGGGGTTAATAAATTTATTATAGGGGGCGACGGTGTAGGGGAGGCAGATTAGGGGTTAATAAATTTATTATAGGTGACGACGGTGTAGGGGGGGCAGGATAGGGGTTAATAGGTTTAATATAGGTTGCGGCGGGTTCAGGGAGCGGCGGTTTAGGGGTTAAACTATTTATTTAGTTGCGGAGAGGTGCGGGATCAGCAGGATAGGGGTTAATAACTTTATAATAGAGGGCGACGGTGTAGGGGGGGCAGGATAGGGGTTACTAGGTATACTGTAGGTGGCAGCGGTGTCAGGGAGCGGCGGTTTAGGGGTTAATACATTTATAAGAGTTGCGGCAGGGTCTAGGAGCGGCGGTTTAGGGGTTAATACATTTATAAGAGTTGCGGCGGGGTCTAGGAGCGGCGGTTTAGGGGTTAGTAACTTTATTGAGTTGCGGGAGGCTCCGGGGGCGCCGGTATAGGGATAGAACAGTGTAGTTTAGTGTGAGTGCTTAGTGACAGGCTAGCAATAAAGCTGGGAAAAAGCCAAAGGGCAGCGAGATCGGATGAGTGATAACTGTCACAGTCTGCTGCTCATCGCCCCGCGGCTTTTTGACAGCTTTATTTGATAACTTAGGCGTATTTTTTCAGGTCCGCGGCGGCGATGTGAGGTGAGCTTAGGCGGGCGTATTGGGCCGGCGAAGCCAGGAAAGTAGACGGCTTGATAACTACCCCCCTTTATCACCTGCAGAGCACACATTGTATTTTTTTTTTTTTTTTTTTTATTATTGCATGTTCTTTAAACCAATTGTATTACACATATAATATAGAGAGTTGTTGCACAAGATTTATTATTTAGTAATAATCTGTTAGAGTACTATAAGTCTCTGTATTGAGAATTCGGACTTGTCCTGCTTATTTTTAAAGCCATACAGACAATACCTGTTACAGCACAGACAAGCCATAGTCACGTCCTGTTCATGGACAAATACATTAATCCAAGAAGCTCACCCTCCAATATGCCCCCTAAAGCAAGGGACAAAAAAGGGAGCAGCAGGAATTTGGACTCCAGTATAGTCTCCCCATTGGAAAAAAGTGTTTCCAACCCCTCCCCCATTAATCTGGTAGAATTTGCAGCTGAAGTGGCCAAAATACTTACACCTCAATTTGATATGATCAAACAGGAGATCAGAAGTGAGATATCTAACCTCACTTTAGAGGTTAGACAGTTCTCCTCAAGATTAGATGAAGTTGAGAATCGGGTCTCGGATTTGGAGGACAGACTCAATGTAATTGATCCTATAATAGATACTCATAGCAAAATCATCTCGTCTTTGCAAGCTAAGATTGAGGACCTTGAAGACTGATCGAGACGTAACAATCTTAAAGTGATCGGTCTGCCTGAGTCCCCTGAATTTCAAGACTTAATGAATTTTGCCACCACTATATTACCCCAGGCTCTACAGATTCCTGCTCATACTGCTCCCTTTCAGATTGAGAGAGTACATAGGATAGGTCAAAGGCATGAGCACAGTGAGGCCTCACGACCCAGGCCGGTAATTTTTAAGTTTGTGAACTTCCAAGATAAGCTATTATATCTCAAACATTACAGGAAATGTGGCTCTCTCTCTGTAGGCTCCCATAAACTACTAATGTTTCAAGACTTTTCCTCTGAAACACTAACTAAGAGAAGAGATATGTCTTTTTTCTATAGGAGACTACAGAAAGAAAACTACAATATCAGGCTGATTTATCCCGCAAAGTTAATAGTACAGAAAGATGGTACTACACACACACTCAATAATGTTATGGAGGCAGAGACCTTATGTAGGGAAGCAGGCGTACCCTGATCATGCACCGAATTGTATTAAGTCTATGCTCTTTGATCTTAGAATATGAACATTTAATCACTAAGAGATATGTTTTTGGTAGCCATGGTTCCCACGGTGCAAATGTTTTTAGTTATAGAAATGGTGTCTTTTCCCTTTTTTTTTTTTTTTTTTTTGGGGGGGGGGGGGGTGTTTGGGTGCCATGAGCTGTCTTTGTTGCCTTTTTTTTTTTTTTTGCCATCCTCTCCTCTCCCTTTCCCGCTCCTTCTCCCCCGTCTTTCTTCTCTCGTGCTTGATTGCCACCTTCCGGACGGTGGTCTCCAGTCCCATTTTTTAGTATATGGAGTACCCTTCGGAGGTTGGGGGACGGTAAGTTGAATAATGTTAATGGCACACAACCTTAAGCTTTTATCTTGGAACGTAGGGGGCATTAACTCTCCAATTAAAAGAAAAGCCATAATAAAATATTTGGGAAAATTTAACCCTGATATAGTTCTTTTACAAGAACTTCATCTTAATATTACTGAAATCCCCATACTTAAATCTAAGTGGGTGGGGGAAGTGGTAGCGGCTCCATTCACTTCAAGGAAAAGGGGGGTCGCAATCCTGATAAATCAGAAATTAGATTATAAAATAATTAATATGGAGTCTGATCCCAAAGGGAGATTTTTAATACTTGAAGTGGATGTTAATCATACTAGATGCATACTTTGCAATATATATGGACCCAATCAAATCGACCATACATTTTGGTCAGCTCTTTCCATAAAACTACATAAATTTATTGGACTAAATCTAATTATGGTGGGAGATTTCAATCTATTAGCTGACCCCTTTCTAGATAGCTCTAATAAAAGAGCGTTAAATAGCAGTGGTAGAAAAGTACGGATCTTCCAGAAATTATGCTCTCATCTGGGCCTAGCCGATTTATGGCGGGTACAGAATCCGGATGAGTGTACGTATTCGTGTGTATCCCATGTCCAGTGCTCATTTTCCCGGCTTGACTATTTTATGATATCAGAAACAATGCTTGGCCGTAACTGGTCCACTGGAATCGAAGACATTGTTATCTCCGACCATGCTGTCATAACACTAAATCTTGATAGTGGCCAGAAGCGGTTGTGAGCGAACCATATCCCCTTCCCTAGATATCTATGCAACAACATTAAATTTCAGCAGCATTTACGTTTAAAGTGGGCGGAATATCTTAATAACAATGGTAACTATATAGATAAAATTTAGATATTTTGGGAAGCCTCTAAGGCCGTTATACGCGGAGAGATTAAATCTTATACACTCTATTGGTCAAAACACTGTAGTTTAGTGGCTAGACAATTAGCCAACCGCGTTAAGAACACTTATAGATCTTATATCAGTAGACATACTAGGGAAAGCTGGGAGGCTTATATTACAGCGAAGACACTTCGCGACACACACATGAAACAGGTTAGTGCCCAGGAAGAAATTAGAATGAAAGCTAGATATGGGGGCTTCACGGGCAGATCGGCGAAGTTTTTAGCGAGGTTAGCCAACTTTTCTCCTAGACGTGCTATTACTGCTATCAAACTTGGAGACAAGAGATATACGAGGCACGTGGATATTGAAAAAGCGTTTTTTGCATTTTTTCAGACTTTATATAGTCAAGACTCCCTTAATTTAGATAAGAAAGAGGCATTCTGGAGTAAGATTAAAGTACCACGCCTAGCTCCAGAGGCTAGAGACGCTATTAACGCTCCTATTACTGAAGAAGAAATATCATGGGCAATTAAGAACGCAAAATCTAACAAAGCTGCCGGTCCAGATGCTCTCCCTATCGAATACTACAGAATCCTACAACCACAGGTGTTGCCTATATTAACTAAGCTATTTAATTTTTATTTTTCTGAGAACACTCGATGTTCTACCTTTTTTGCATCTGCAAATATTTCATTGATCTTGAAAAAGGGCAAGGACCCCGAGCTACCAGGCTCCTTCAGACCCATTTCGGTCCTGAACACTGATTATAAGCTGTTAGCAGCTATCATAGCCGCACAATTGAAACCTTTTATGGGCGAGCTAATTCATGAGAAACAATCCGGTTTCATGCCTGGACGTAATCCCGTTAAGAATACGAGGAAACTTCTGATTTTGATCGAATCTTTCTGGAATAAATACAAATCTACAGAATCTGACGATAGCATAGACAAGGCCATTCTAACAGTTGATGCCGAGAAGGCTTTTGATAGGGTCAGTTGGGATCATCTGTTGGACCGATTTGGGTTTACAGGATCTTTTAACAACTACATACGCCTAATCTATAGTACCCCCTCTTCAGCTGTGATTGTTAATAATTCTCCTACACAACGATTTGATCTATTTAGACGCACTAGACAAGGTTGCCCACTTTCACCCTTCCTGTTTAATCTCAGTATAGAACCCCTAGCTATCCGATTACGACAAGAACTGGAGGGGATTTCATGGGCGGACGAAAAGATGGTGCTTTTCCTATACGCGGATGATCTCCTATTATTGTTATCTAATCTTGAAGTATCTCTGCCTATTTTACAGAGTATTACCCAAGAGTTTGGGGAAATATCTGGATTTAAGATCAATACCACTAAATCGGAATTAATGTGGATACATAAAAACTCGCCACCACAAGTGAAACATCCTTTTCAAGAAGTTTCCCAGATTACATATCTGGGTTTACATTTATCCAGAAACTCGGAAGAATGGTATAGATTAAATCATAGGATGGCACTGGACTCGTGCAAGAAAAAGCTTGAGGAATGGGCTAGGTTACCAATTTCTTTAACCGCTCGGGTGACCCTGATTAAATCAGTTATCTTCCCAAAACTCCTCTATGTATTACAAAACATCCCGTGGTTTTTGCATAAAAAAGATATTACTATATATAATAAAGCCTGCTCCAAATTTCTATGGAACGGTAAGAGACCACGGATTGCCTCCCTTAAGCTTATGAATTCCAAGTCATCAGGTGGCTTGGCACTTCCTAATATCCAGACATACAATTTGGTTATTATAGCCAGATTCGCTTTAAATTGGTTAACTGAGAAGGAGCAGATCACATCTTTTTTCTGGGAATCTCAGGCTGTAGTTCCCTTCCAGTTAAAGGCTCTTCTACATTGCCCTCTTACGTCACTGCCTTCCAATATATTCTATCTATGTACTTTCAAGAATGTCATCGTGGCCTGGCAAAGACTGTGTACAGAAGTGGGAATCTCTCCTTATGTTTCACAATATTTACCCATAACGGGTAATCCAGAGTTTAGTCCCGGCCTCTACAATCAGATATTCAGAAATTGGGAGGCAAAGGGCCTTCAGACCCTGGGTCAAATCCGAGATACAGAGGGACATCCAGTGATATTCCAAGAAATTGCGACACGGTATACGTTAGGGACGCGAGAGTTCTATGCCTACCTTCAAGTTAGGCATTTTCTCTGGGAGCTGAGCACAAAACATGGGAACAACTGGACTATGGGGGAATTACAGCCTAGGATTACTATGTATGCGGCAGGAATATATGCTATTTCTCCTTTATATTTAATGTTAAATCAGAAAGCATCAAACCAGCAAATTAACGAAATGGTTGCTAGGTGGTCTACTCTATTCCCAGAAATTGATGAGGGGATCATTGTCGGGAGCTTTAAAATAATCCAACAGAGTTGGGTTCCGACAACTTGGAGGGAGTCGCAGATAAAAATTGGGCTGCAGAGATACCTTACACCTGCGGTCCTCTCTAAGTGGTACAAAACAAAGGTGCTCTGCCCCAGATGTTCATCCTTAGGATCTGACTTATTCCACTGTTTATGGAGCTGCCCTAAAATATGTCAATACTGGGGAAAAATCATTTTCTGGATGACGGTGGTTTTGAAGTTGGAACATAAACTTTCCCCAATTGAAATCTTCTTCCTGGTAAAATTCCAGGGCATCACTAAGAACTATAGTCTGATAAATACTATTATACTAACAGCACGTACCCTCATTTTTAAAGCATGGAAAGCATCTTCTGCACCTACTATGGCCCAATTTAAAATGGCATTGTGCAACCAATTCAAAATAGAACAATTTAACGTACTATTCCCACAAGATAAATACTTAGAAGTATTTTTTTAAAAATGGGAGCCATTTGTAAGATCTCTGCCCTTATTACAACAAATAAAATTAATCAAACCATTTAGAAATTCTGAGTTTGTCCAGATTAATATCTTAGCGGGCCACTTCCCGGAAGACTGGGTAACGGATGCCGTGTGAGGTGGTCTGGGGGGGGGGGCGGGGGAGAGGAGCGGGGAGGACCATTATTATTACTTCTCCCTTTTTTTTTTTTTTCTTTCTTTTTAGTTGTTTCTTTGTTTTCTCTTTTGTGGCCCTGGTTGATGTGGTTTTTGTTCCAATGGGGGGGGGGGGAGAAAAGGGGGAAATCCCAGAGACAAAGAAAGACTAGCTATCATACAAAGGTTTATCTGGTTACCTTATGTAATTTTTCATGTTCTACTTGCATTTCAGCCGACATAAATGTATATGCCCTAAATAACCCTGATTGATTGGAATGATGCACGGGCACTCGTTCTTTTTTCTTCTTTAAATTGACCTATATGGCTTTTTACCTAAATATGTATTTATATATTATGTATATTCACTGTGACACGTGTTTTTATATCTGGTAACTGACATTGTTGCAACCTTCTCTGTCTTTGTTATAAATAAAGTTTAAAAAAATAAATAAATAAATAAACCCTAAGCTAGCTACAATGTAACTATTAGTTATATGGTAACTATCTTAGGGTTTATTTTATAGGTAAGTATTTAGTTTTAAATAGGAATAATTTAGTTAATGATAGGAATTTTTATTTTGATTTCTTTTAATTATATTTAAGTTAGGGGGTGTTATTTTTAGGGTTAGACTTAGGTTTAGGTGTTAACAACTTTAATATAGTGGCGGCGACGTTGGGGGAGGCAGATTAGGGGTTAATAAATATAATGTAGGTGTCGGCGATGTTGGGGGCAGCAGATTAGGGGTTCATAAGTATAATGTAGGTGTCGGCGATGTTGGGGGCAGCAGATTAGGGGTTCATAAGTATAATGTAGGTGGCGGCGGTGTCCGGAGAGGCAGATTAGGGGTTAATAATTATAATGTAGGTGTCGGCGATGTCGGGGGCGGCAGATTAGGGGTTAATAAGTGTAAGATTAGGGGTGTTTAGACTCGGGGTTCATGTTAGGGTGTTAGGTGTAGACATAAAATGTATTTCCCCATAGGAATTAATGGGGCTGCGTTAAGGAGATTTACGCTGCTTTTTTGCAGGTGTTAGACTTTTTTTCAGTTGGCTCTCCCCATTGATTTCTATGGGGAAATCGGACACAAGCACGTTACACCAGTTCACCGCTAACGTAAGCAGCGCTGGTATTGGAGTGC
Source organism: Bombina bombina (assembly GCF_027579735.1). Lineage (NCBI taxonomy): Eukaryota > Metazoa > Chordata > Amphibia > Anura > Bombinatoridae > Bombina > Bombina bombina. The sequence continues at coordinate 673,926,277 of NC_069501.1, read as the reverse complement.
GGGAATGAGCAAAATTTTGCTCAACGCTCACTTCTTGTCTGGTTTGTAAAAACTCATAATACCAGCGCTGTCTGTAAGTGAGCAGTGAGCATAAACTGCTTGTTAGCACCGCACAGCCTCTAACGCAAAACTCGTAATCTAGGTGTTAGTGTTTTATATGTTTCGTAATTCTAGTGTTTATTATTCTTTGTAATCTAAGATTTTTTTAATTTTTTCGTAGGATTATTTTTTTTTTTAATTTGTAATTTAGGTTTTCAATTTTTTCGTAGTGCAATTTTTTTTTTTAATTTGTAGTTTAGGTTTTTTAATTGGTATTTTTTTTATATTTTATTAGAATTGTAATGTTAGGTTAATTTATAGTTTAATGTTTATTTTCATTTTACAGGTAAGTTTTTATTTACTTAAATATAGTTATATTGTAATTTTAATTTAAAGTTAGGGTGTGTTAGGTTTAGGGGTTAATAATAGTTTAATTTAGTGTTTTGCAATGTGGGGAGCCGGCGGTTTAGGGGTTAATAGGTTTAGTTTAGTAGTTAGAATGTGGGGGCTGGCGGTTTAGGGGTTAAAAGGTTTATTTAGTGCGGCGATGTGAGGGGCCGGAGGTTTAGGGTTAATAGATTTATTTAGTGTTGGTGATGTTGCGGAGCGGAGGTTTAGGGGTTAATAAATTTAAATAGTGTTGGCGATATGGGTGGGTGGCTGATTAGGGGTTAATAACTTTATTTAATAGTCGCAATGTGGGTGGGCAGCAGTTTAGGGATTAATAGGTTTAATACAGTGTTTGCGATGCAGGAGGGCGGCGGTTTAGGGGTTAATAGGTAGTTTATGGGTGTTAGTGTACTTTGTAACATTTTAGTTATGAGTTTTGTGAAACATTTTTGTTACACAAAATCCATAAAATACTGGTCTCAGATGGCAGTATGGATCATGTCAGTATAGGCTGTAACGCAAGCTTTTTGCCTGAATGCACAACCTGTAATAGGGGCGCTATGAAAATCCGCACTCAAACGTAATTTATTTGAGTGCGGAATTGAGGTTGTGTTACAGGCTAAAATGCTTGTGGTATAGCTATACCGCCGCGACTCGTAATTTTTCAGCGTTAAAAGCCGTACCGCAAAACTCGGAATCTTGCCAATAGAAATAATGTATTTTATTATTAAATATAACTTTCTATATATATCTGATAATGTTCATGTAAAATACATATATATCCCTATATATCTATAGGAATAGATATACAGTTATTGGTATATATAGCTATATATAAAAATATGTATTTACAATAAAAAGTACATTGTTCTGTATGTGAAGAACATTGTAATGTGAACTATTAGTAACTCCTGTTGGGTTAGCGTGCAAGCATAGGTGTTTTTATCAGTTTGTGCTCTCCATTGACTACTGTGGGGGAAAGAAATTAACACGTTCACGAAGCTCGACGGGTGTTAACTTTTTACTTTCAACTTGTAATATAAGAGAAACATGACGCACGCAAAGTCTCCTTCTAGCAAAGTTAATGCACGAGTGGGAGTGCAAAATAACACTCCTCTCGAAATCTAGCACTAAAACGGAGATAAAAATTACAGTGCAATGTCCCTTTAACAGATGGTACAATAATACACAAAGAAGGGGGTTCTATAGAACACACAGTTATATATTGCAAAAAAATATAGTACATTAGGTTTACAAATTGTTCAGTACCCAAATCATAACCCTATGTCTATTAAGTGGGATTTGAGGTTTGTTTTTAACTTGGGATTACAATTTGTAATTTTCCTTCAGTAGTACCCAAAGCAAATGTATTGAACAGGTATAATGCAACTAAACCAATAGCCAAGTGGCCATTATTTAGGCCAACACAAAAACATTGCACCCATATAATGTAGGCAGGTAGGTCCTCGACAATTTTCCCAATTCTTTTTATTATAAAGACCTCACTCAATAAATGTGCAGGTGAGGCCTACATTATAGTGATAAAAGTAATTCATAACACGTTCTAGCTTTGCATACATTTTACAATCAAAACAGAATAAAGAGCAAACTGTAATAACATACAGATAAACACTATGGGGCCTATCTATCAAGCTCCGAATGGAGCTTGATGCCCCGTGTTTCTGGCGAGCCTGCAGGCTCGCCAGAAACAGCAGTTATGAAGCAGCGGTCACAAAGAACGCTGTTCCATAACCTGTCCACCTGCTCTGAGCAGGCGGACAGACATCACCGGAAATCAACCCAAACGAGTAGGATCGGGTTGATTGACACCCCCCTGCTGGCAGCCTATTGGCCGCGAGTCTGCATTTAGCGCCGTATTTAGCAAGGTCTGTCGGACCTGATCCGCACTGTCGGATCAGGTCTGACAGACCTTGATAAATATGGGCCTTTATTTCTATTTACTTGCCATTTTTATATCCAATCACAATGAAGGATGAGTTTAGAACTATTTTATAAAAACATTTTGAAACAAATATAAATATGTATTTGGTTACACACACACATATTATATATATATATATATATATATATATATATATATATATATATATATATATATATATATATTTATATATATATATATATATATATATATCCCTGCAGATTGCTTAATTATTTAGATAGCTTTTGTGAAGGAATTTACAGTAAATCACAATGACATGTGAAAGTATTGACCACTCAATCTCTAGAATCAATTATATACAGTAATTCCTTTTAAAGTAAAAATAAAGTCACTGATTTCCTGTGCCAGACTTTATTGACTGGTAGATAAATCAATATAATAAAGCTTATAAACCACAAGGCATTTCCAAATTTAGCTTTAATTTGGCTCTCAGAGTCTTATTATCTCACATTAGAAGTACTTAATGAACTCAGAAGACCAAACACTATCTACCTTTAAAACTAAGCTCTTATATGTTGCCTATGTTTTTCCCTACAAAAGGCTAGATTACAAGTGGCGCGCTATCGACTGTGTAAGGTTTCATACACGCGTTTGCAAGCTCGTGATTTTAGCACCCACCCACATTAGGGCCTAGATTTAGAGTTTGGCGTTAGCCGTGAAAACCAGCGTTAGAGGCTCCTAACGCTGGTTTTAGGCTACCGCCGGTATTTGGAGTCACTCAAAATAGGGTCTAACGCTCACTTTTCAGCCGCGACTTTTCCATACCGCAGATCCCCTTACGTAAATTGCGTATCCTATCTTTTCAATGGGATTTCTCTAACTCCGGTATTTCGAGTCGTTTCTGAAGTGAGCGTTAGACATCTAACGACAAAACTCCAGCCGCAGGAAAAAAGTCAGTAGTTAAGAGCTTTCTGGGCTAACGCCGGTTTCTAAAGCTCTTAACTACTGTGCCCTAAAGTACACAAACACCCATAAACTACCTATGTACCCCTAAACCGAGGTCCCCCCACATCGCCGACACTCGAAAAAAAACTTTTTAACCCCTAATCTGCCGACCGCCACCTACGTTATCCTTATGTACCCCTAATCTGCTGCCCCTAACACCGCCGAACCCTGTATTATATTTATTAACCCCTAATCTGCCCCCCTCAACGTCGCCTCCACCTGCCTACATTTATTAACCCCTAATCTGCCGACCGCAAAGCGCCGCCACCTACGTTATCCTTATGTACCCCTAATCTGCTGCCCCTAACACCACCGACCCCTATATTATATTTATTAACCCCTAATCTGCCCCCCACAACGTCGCCTCCACCTGCCTACACTTATTAACCCCTAATCTGCCGACCGCAAAGTGCCGCCACCTACATTATCCTTATGTACCCCTAATCTGCTGCCCCTAACACCGCCGACCCCTATATTATATTTATTAACCCCTAATCTGCCCCCCACAACGTCGCCTCCACCTGCCTACACTTATTAACCCCTAATCTGCCGACCGGATCTGAGCGCTACTATAATAAAGTTATTAACCCCTAATCCGCCTCACTAACCCTATAATAAATAGTATTAACCCCTAATCTGCCCTCCCTAACATCGCCGACACCTAACTTCAATTATTAACCCCTAATCTGCCGACCGAATCTCGCCGCTATTCTAATAAATGTATTAACCCCTAAAGCTAAGTCTAACCCTAACACTAACACCCCCCTAACTTAAATATAATTTTAATCTAACAAAATTAATTAACTCTTATTAAATAAATTATTCCTATTTAAAGCTAAATACGTACCTGTAAAATAAATCCTAATATAGCTACAATATAAATTATAATTATATTAGAGCTATTTTAGGATTTATATTTATTTTACAGGTAACTTTGTATTTATTTTAACCAGGTACAATAGCTATTAAATAGTTAAGAACTATTTAATAGCTAAAATAGTTAAAATAATTACAAATTTACCTGTAAAAGAAATCCTAACCTAAGTTACAAATAAACCTAACACTACACTATCAATAAATAAATTAAATAAACTACCTACAATTACCTACAATTAACCTAACACTACACTATCAATAAATTAATTAAATACAATTGCTACAAATAAATACAATTAAATAAACTACCTAAAGTACAAAAAATAAAAAAGAACTAAGTTACAAAAAATAAAAAAATATTTACAAACATAAGAAAAATATTACAACAATTTTAAACTGATTACACCTACTCTAAGCCCCCTAATAAAATAACAAAGCCCCCCAAAATAAAAAAATGCCCTACCCTATTCTAAATTACTAAAGTTCAAAGCTCTTTTACCTTACCAGCCCTGAACAGGGCCCTTTGCGGGGCATGCCCCAAGAAATTCAGCTCTTTTGCCTGTAAAAAAAAACATACAATACCCCCCCAACATTACAACCCACCACCCACATACCCCTAATCTAACCCAAACCCCCCTTAAATAAACCTAACACTAAGCCCCTGAAGATCATCCTACCTTGTCTTCACCATACCAGGTTCACCGATCGGTCCAGAAGAGCTCCTCCGATGTCCTGATCCAAGCCCAAGCGGGGGGCTGAAGAGGTCCATGATCCGGCTGAAGTCTTCATCCAAGCGGGCCAGAAGAGGTCTTCCATCCGATTGAAGTCTTCATCCAAGCGGCATCCATCCGGAGCGAAGCGGCAGCATCCTGAAGACCTCCACCGTGGAACATCCATCCTGGCCGACGACTGAACGACGAATGACGGTTCCTTTAAATGACGTCATCCAAGATGGGGTCCCTCGAATTCCGATTGGCTGATAGGATTCTATCAGCCAATCGGAATTAAGGTAGGAATATTCTGATTGGCTGATGGAATCAGCCAATCAGAATCAAGTTCAATCCGATTGGCTGATCCAATCAGCCAATCAGATTGAGCTTGCATTCTATTGGCTGTTCCGATTCACTGTTGTACCCTGGAAGTTTAGGAATGCCCTCCTCAACAAGTGACATTCTTTCATAGGATTCCCTTATACAGATGACACTTGGCCTAGTCTTATGAGGGAGTAATAGAATATGGGGGGCATACCTAACATTTGGGGGACAATACAGTGCACCCTATTTGCTCTGCGGCCACTGTGGAACCAACAAATGGCATATCACAACTGACAACACTTTAATTCTATCAATGTCCACTTTTTGTTCAATGGCAACATGCACATTCTGAATGTGCTTGCGGAGTGGCATCATGGATGCTTCAGTGTTCAGTACTAATACAGAGCATGCTTACATACATTTTTTAAATGGACAATACAGGATAGGAGGTCCCTTTTAAATGCACTCAGACATATAAGTATACTAAATATGTGCCAACTAAGGTTTATCTTGATCTTTTGTGTATAATTATCATATGCTGAGAATCATTAATAAAGTAAATAAACTATTCTCATAAAAATGAGGTTTTGTAGCTTGAGTAGGAATTTCCAGCATATATTCATTTGCTTGATATGTGGATATTCAAACTAGTAAGCAATTCAATGAATAATGAAAATAAATGTATCCTTCTTTCACAACTGAATGGTGTTCAATTGCAGGAGTTTTATTAATTAGAAAACAATTTTAGGCTATAACAGAATTTAGATCCAGGTATGAGGATATTTAGATAAGTAACATCCTGGTAATTAGTACTGTGTTGCATTAAATCAGTACACAGTTTAGTGAGGATTTTGATTAGTATACAAGTAGAAACTGAGAGTCAATATTCTAGCAGCAAGTAACAGTTCAATCTCAATCAGGTCATGTGTTACTGTAGCAAGTGATATTAAGAAAGTAACATAATATAAAGTGACTTTGTTACAAATACTTGCGGATATGAATAGGCTCTTCTGTGGCAAACCGAAGGTGTGCTGATTGCCTGTCAGCTGTTCAGTGAGGAGCTGTAGATCTGTGCTGCAGAGAGGAGGAGAGAACCGGCAGCGTGAGAAGGAAGGCGCTCTGTGTATTGACAGAGAGCGGATGACGTCAGCTGAACAGCGTTCCAATTTCAGTAGTGCAGCGGTAAAGTTTTGAAGAAAATAAACTTTTCCTGTAGTGCTTTTAATCCGGAGTGAATACAGAGGTAATTCCTATAAGATTGTCTTAATTCCAAGAACAAAATAGTTCAGAGTAAGAGCTTTCAGCATTGGATACAGGTAACGATTCACCTTAGATGATAGGTCTGTCTGGCTTGAAAGTAGTCAGCAAGTGTGATTCAATAAACAAGCAACTACAGGTGTTCTGATCAAGCTATTTAAGGGGAGTGAACTTAGAGCAGGTAATGGATCTTCTTAAAGAGACAGTATCGTGACAGATCCCCCCTTTCAGGAAGGGGCATACCGTTGTTTCGGAGCCGGTTTGGAAGGATAAGTACTATGAAATTCAGTAAGTAAACGGGGAGCATGTATATCTTTCAGTGGTATCCAAGAATCTTCCTCTACTCCGTACCCAGTCCAATGAACCAAATATTCCAACTTATTATGTCTCAGGCGAGAGTCAAGAATCTTTTCAACCTCGTATTCAAATTGATCATCAACTATTGAGGTGGTATCAGTTTGAGATAAGGAATCCGTTGATCCAAGATAAGGTTTTAGCAGGGAAACGTGGAAGGAGGGATGGATTCTTAATGTTGATGGTAAACGTAAAGTTAAAGCATTACTATTTATGATCTTTATAACCTTAAATGGTCCAATGTATTGGTTTGCTAATTTCTTTGCTGGCACTTTGAGTTTGAGATTTTTCGTAGAGAGCCACACTAGATCTCCTAATTTATAAGAAGGAGGTGCTTTATGTTTTTTATCAAAATACAGTTTCTGGTGATCTTTTGCGTCTTGGAGATGTTTTCTCAATGTCAACATGGATGCCTTGATATTGGTAAGATGATCCTCTACATAAGGAGTAGATGATGTAGTAGAAGTTTTGGGTAATGTCAAAGGATGGAATCCAAACGTGGCAAAAAAGGGAGACATTTTAATGGATGAATTGTAGGTGTTATTATATGAGAACTCAGCCATGGATAACCAGTCTACCCAGTCATCTTGAATATGTGATACATAACAACGTAAGTATTGTTCCAAGGTCTGATTAAGACGTTCCGTTAGGCCATTCGACTGAGGGTGAAAAGCTGTTGACATTCTAGGAGTTATCTTGAGTAGGTGACAGAGTTCTTTCCAAAACCTGGAAGTAAACTGTGTTCCTCGGTCGGTTACAATGGATGAGGGTAAACCGTGTAGTTTAACGATATTTGAGAAAAACACATTTGCAGTTGTTATAGCATTAGGGGTCTTTTTCAGAGGTATGAAATGTGCCAAACGAGTTAAATGATCAACCACTACCAAGATGGTTGTGAAATTTTGTGAGTTAGGTAAATCTACGATAAAATCCATGCCAATCATGGACCATGGAACTTCTGGTACAGGTAGAGGGTTTAATAAGCCAAAAGGTTTATGATGTGCCTTTTTGTTTCTTGCGCAAACATTGCAATTTCGTATGTAAGAAATTACATCTTCCTTCATGTGAGGCCACCAGTATTGTCTATTTAATAAGTCGTGGGTTTTATTCATTCCTGGATGTCCAGACATCGGGGAGTCATGAATATGTTGAAGAAGTTCCTTGCGTAAAGATGAGGGTATGTATATGAGTTCTTTAAAGCGGAACAACCCAGAAACAGGGTCTTTCGAGCATGAAGTTGGTATGGAGTTGTCCATATCTTGGGCAGTGTGTAGGTCTGATAGGAAGGTGCTTGCTGTTGCTAAGATCTTGTGCGAAGGGATGATAGATCTGACTTCCTCTGACTCATAGTGTGGAATTAAGGATCTTGATAGAGCATCGGCCTGGATGTTTCTGGACCCGGGTCTGTAACTTAGCTGAAAGTTAAAGCGGTCAAAAAACAGTGACCAGCGTACTTGTCTTGAAGAAAGTGTCTTGTTTCTTTTTAGATATTGTAAGTTCTTGTGGTCAGTTAATACCTGGAAAGGTTCTTCAGTTCCTTCTAGTAGGTGCCTCCAATGCTCAAGGGCACTCTTTATTGCTAATAACTCCAGATCTCCAATAGAATAATTCTTTTCAGCAGTGGTAAGTAATCGAGAATAGTAAGCAACAGGATGACGGTCTTTAGTTCCTTTACGTTGTTGAGACAGAATGGCACCAAGACCTATATTTGAAGCATCTACTTCCAAGGTGAACTGAGAGTCAGGGTTTGGTAACTGCAAAACTGGTGCTGTAGAAAAACTTTTCTTTAATAAGTCAAATGCTTCCTGAGCTGAGTCTGTCCATTTGAATTTTTGTTTGCCAGTGAGCTTAGTTAATGGTTGAACTATTGTTGAAAATCCTTGTATGAATTTTCTATAGAAATTCGAGAAGCCTAAAAATCTTTGTAAAGATTTAAGCGTTGTGGGTGTTGGCCAATTAAGTACGGCTTCCACTTTGTCAGGATCCATAAGGATTCCAGTTGGGGTGATGATGTATCCAAGAAATTTTATTGTTTTTGCGTGGAATTCACATTTCTCAGCTTTGGCATATAAACAATGTTCTCTTAATCTTGTAAGGACCCAACGTACGTGCTTAACATGTTCAGTGATATTTTTAGAAAAAATCAATATATCATCTAGATATATAACTACGCACACATCCATAAGATCTTTGAATATATCGTTGATAAAGAATTGGAATGTGGCGGGGGCATTTGTTAAGCCAAAAGGCATGACGTTATACTGGAATAGGCCATAACGGGTCCTGAAGGCTGTTTTCCATTCATCCCCTTTTCGCATTCTAATAAGATTATACGCCCCCTTGAGGTCTAATTTGGTAAAAACAGTAGCGTCTGTGAGCCTTTCCAGCAATTCAGGGATAAGAGGCAGGGGATACCTGTTTTTAATTGTAATTGCATTTAGACCTCTATAGTCAATAATAGGCCTAAGGGTGCCATCTTTGTTAGTTACAAAAAATATCCCCGCAGCAGCGGGTGAGGTTGAGGTAGAGATAAATCCCTTTCTTAAATTATCGTCAAGATAATCTCTGAGATATTTTAATTCCTTTTGGGACAAAGGGAAAATACGACCAAAAGGGATAGTGGTACCTGGTTTAGTCTCAATAGGACAGTCATATGGACGGTGAGGGGGCAAATTTTCTGCTTCCTTGAGATTAAACACATCTGAAAAATCAGAATATTCCAAGGGTATCTGTTTTTGAACATGATTAATTTCTACATATGGGTAACAGGTATTGGAACAAAAGGATGAGTTGAAGATAAAAGAGTTTTTGCACCAATCTATCATAGGGTTGTGTTTTTGCAACCATGGGAATCCCAATATAATGGGGTGTAGAGAACTAGGAATTACATCAAAGGTGATGTATTCCTTGTGATTTTTGTCAGTTGTAACTAAGAGGGGTATTGTATGGTGTGTAATAGGCCCTTTTAAATAAGTGGAACCATCAATTACCTTCACATACACAGGATTTTGCTTGAGCACACAAGGTATTTTATTTTTATTTACAAGGTTTTTATCAATGAACATTCCATAAGCACCGGAGTCAATCATAGCCACGTTCTTGAGAAGATGTTGATCCCACTGCAAAGACAACGGTATTGTTATGCATGTATCACAACTAAATACAGTCTTAGGGTTAACTGATAAAATCTTACCCCGTTTTTGTCGATTCAAGATAGGACAATTAGACACTGTATGATCCTTTTGACCACAATACATGCACAAATTTGCTTGTCTTCTTCTAGACTTTTCCTCTTGGGAAAGTGGACCTTTGATAGTGCCGATCTCCATAGGGACTGATGTAATGTTCCCTCTGTCAGGATGATTAGTTGTATATTTCTTTGGATAAGGTTCAGTGTTTTGTTTCTCAGAGCGTCGTTCTCTGTATCTACGGTCCATCTGAATACATATTTTAATAAGAACATCTAAGGACTCTGGAAAATCAATTCGAGACAATTCATCTTTTAAATGTTCTGAGAGTCCCAATCTAAATTGGTTTCTTAGACTCACAGAATTCCACTGTGAGTCTGTGGCCCATAATTGGAACTCTGCTACATAATCTTCTACTGGTCTTTTTCCTTGTCTCAGAGTCCTTAGATTGTTCTCGGCAGTGATTTGAGTATTACTGTCTTCATATAGAACAGACATTGCCTTAAAGAAATCATCTAAAGACTCCAAGATAGGATCAGAGGTTTCGAAAAACCTGTCTGCCCATGATCTGGGCTCTCCATTGAGAAACGAAATAACAGTACATACTCTTATTCTGTCAGTATGGTATGTTTTTGGTTTCATGGTGAACATTAATATACAAGCGTTTTTAAACTCACGGAAACGTGAACGTATACCAGAAAAAATAGGAGGAGGGTTAATATGAGGTTCTGGATGCTCTGTTGTTTTCTGTGAAAAATAGTCATTCATTAACCACTTGAGTGTGTTGTTTTCATTTTTTAACTCATTTAGACCTTGTGCCAGAATTTCTACTTTTTGATTTAAAGTAGTTATTTCGGTAGCCATAGTAGCTGGATCCATCTTTATTTTAGGCTTGTTTATTCTATCATATGCTGAGAATCATTAATAAAGTAAATAAACTATTCTCATAAAAATGAGGTTTTGTAGCTTGAGTAGGAATTTCCAGCATATATTCATTTGCTTGATATGTGGATATTCAAACTAGTAAGCAATTCAATGAATAATGAAAATAAATGTATCCTTCTTTCACAACTGAATGGTGTTCAATTGCAGGAGTTTTATTAATTAGAAAACAATTTTAGGCTATAACAGAATTTAGATCCAGGTATGAGGATATTTAGATAAGTAACATCCTGGTAATTAGTACTGTGTTGCATTAAATCAGTACACAGTTTAGTGAGGATTTTGATTAGTATACAAGTAGAAACTGAGAGTCAATATTCTAGCAGCAAGTAACAGTTCAATCTCAATCAGGTCATGTGTTACTGTAGCAAGTGATATTAAGAAAGTAACATAATATAAAGTGACTTTGTTACAAATACTTGCGGATATGAATAGGCTCTTCTGTGGCAAACCGAAGGTGTGCTGATTGCCTGTCAGCTGTTCAGTGAGGAGCTGTAGATCTGTGCTGCAGAGAGGAGGAGAGAACCGGCAGCGTGAGAAGGAAGGCGCTCTGTGTATTGACAGAGAGCGGATGACGTCAGCTGAACAGCGTTCCAATTTCAGTAGTGCAGCGGTAAAGTTTTGAAGAAAATAAACTTTTCCTGTAGTGCTTTTAATCCGGAGTGAATACAGAGGTAATTCCTATAAGATTGTCTTAATTCCAAGAACAAAATAGTTCAGAGTAAGAGCTTTCAGCATTGGATACAGGTAACGATTCACCTTAGATGATAGGTCTGTCTGGCTTGAAAGTAGTCAGCAAGTGTGATTCAATAAACAAGCAACTACAGGTGTTCTGATCAAGCTATTTAAGGGGAGTGAACTTAGAGCAGGTAATGGATCTTCTTAAAGAGACAGTATCGTGACAATAATACTATATACAACAAAAAGCACACTGCCATGCAATGTTCTTTATCACGTTCGCGGTAGCACAGTTGCACAGGGATTCTGTAGGTCCCTCTGTCAGAGTGCCAGGAATCAGACTGAGACAAGAAGTGCAAATATAATCACACCTTTATTAATAACAAAAATAATAAAAAGGCTACAAGTCAAATAACAAGCCAGAAGTCAAAACCAGAGCAGGTAGTCAGATGAGCCAAGTCAGGAGCCAAAGCGAGTAGTCAGACGAGCCGGAATCAGGAACAAGGAGAACAGCAAAGTCAGGAACAACCAAGGGATCAGGAACCAGAAGAAACATCAGACTAGCCAGGTAATACACAGGAACTCACAAACAGGTCTGAGACAATGCAAGGGCAAAGCATACTGAACAGAGGCCCTTTAAATAATAAGTGATGACATCACAATTCTGAGACTGCAACCTGTCTCACACGGATGATGTACAACAGTCTGGCCATAAGAGGGTGTGCAGGAAATGAGCAGCATCACACACTCTTAACCAGATTCAGCAAGAAAGGTGAGTAAAATGGCTGCCAGCAGAACATGGCAAACAAAGCAGGGAAAAAACCCTGACAGTACCTTCCCCTCAACAACCCCTCCCCTGCGGGAGGACAAAAGGCTTTTTGGGGAAACGGGCATGGAAGGCACAGAGGAGGGCGGGAGCATGAACATCAGAGGAGGGAACCCATGAACGTTCCTTTGGACCGTAACCCCTCCAGTGAACCAAATACTATATGCAACCCCTGAACATACGAAAGTCAATAATACTGCTGACCTCATATTCTTTATGGTTGTCAACAAATATAGGATGGGGACGAGGCAACACAGTGGTAAACTGACTACAAACCAATGGTTTCAAGAGGGAGACATGAAAAACATTGGGAGACGCGCATTACAGGAAGAAGGTCAAGAGCGTAGACCACAGGATTGACCCGTCAGAGTATCCGAAAAGGACCAACATAACAGGGAGCCAGTTATGTTAACGGAAGCCCTCCCAGGCAAAAATTGAAGCAAGCTCCTGAGCAGTAGGCAACTTCTTCAAGGGAATGCAATGTGACATTTTAGAAAAACGGTCAACCACCATTAGGATAACAGTATAGCCATTGGAAACAGGGAGCTCGACAATGAAGTCTATGGAAAGATGTGTCCAAGGACGCTCACCATTAGCAATAGGTTGAAGAAGACCCACAGGTAGATGTTGAGGAGTTTTATTCTGTGCATAGACTGAGCAGGAGGCAACATATGCAGCAACATCAAAACGAAGACCTGGCCATCAGAATTGTCGAGTGACAGACCAAATCATTTGGTTCTTGTCCAGGTGACCTGAGGCTTTAGGATAGTGGTAAGTGTGCAATAGTTTAGTTCAAAGATTCTCAGGTACAAAGCACTTACCACTAGGTTTCTCAGGAGGTCAAAATATGGTCAGGGGGTATAACTGGAATAGGTACAGACTCCTCCTTGGACAGAGGCGAAAATTGACGAGAGAGGGCATCAGCTCTAACATTCTTACTACCAGACAGGTAGAAGACCACATAATTAAACCAAGACAAAAATAGCGCCTATCTGGCCTGTCGGGGTAACAAATGTTTTGCTTCGGATAGATAAGTCAAATTCTTGTGGTCAGTAAGAATGAGCACTGGTACGCTAGTACCCTCGAGAAGGTGCCTCCATTCCTTGTGTGCCAAAATTATGACCAGTAATTCCCTGTCGCCAATTTCATAATTGCACTCCGCTGGAGACAATTTCTTAGAGAAGAAACTGCATGGATGAAAGGAACCGTCAGGCGTAGGACATTGAGACAAGATGACACCTACTCCAGTCTCAGACGCATCGACCTCAAGAACAAAAGGCAGGACAAGATTAGGATGAGCCAGAACTGGAGTGGAAGCAAAGGCAGTCTTAAGACTCTCAAAAGCCTTATTGGCAGTAGGTGACCAATGGAGTGGATCATTCTGTTTATGGGTCATGTCAGTTATAGGTTTGACCAAGGAAGAAAAGTTTTTAATAAACTTCCTATAGTAATTGGCAAAGCCCAAAAAACATTGAATAGAGCGAAGACCAACTGGGCGAGGCCACTGCAGACAACTTGTCAGGATCCATGGAGGACCCTGCAACAGAGATTACATAACCTAGAAAGGTTACTTGAGTCTGATGGAACTTACATCTCTCGAGTTACAAAACAGGCTATTCTTACATAGTCTCTGAAGTACCCATGTAACATCAGAACGATGAGCCTCAAGAGTGGGTGAGTATATGAGGATATCATCTAAGTACACCACAACACACTGTTGCAACATATCTCACAGAACATCATTAATAAATTCCTGGAAAACAGCTGGAGCATTACATAGGCCAAAGGGCATTACAAGATACTCATAATGCCCGTTCCCGATGTTAAATGCTGTTTTCTATTCGTGGCCCTCCTTAATCCTAACGAGATTGTATGCTCCTCTCAAATCAAGTTTAGAAAAGACTGTAGCTCCCTTGAGGCGGTAAAAGAGTTCAGTAATGAGCAGAATAGGGTAAGCATTGTTAATGGTAAGACGATTAAGACCCCTATAATCGATGCATGGTCTTAACTCGCCACCCTTTTTCTTCACGAAGAAGAAGCCAGCCCCTGCAGGAGAGCAGGATTTGCGGATGATCCACAGTGACAGAGCATCTGCAACATACTCCTCCATAGCACAATTCTCTGCAACCGAGAGAGGGTAAACCCGGCCCCGAGGAGGAATGGCTCTGGGTTGCAGGTCTATGGCACAATCGTAAGACCGGTGAGGAGGCAACGTACCAGCGCGCACTTTGTCAAAAATGTCTATCGGTACTCCTCAGGCAATTGAGATACCAAAGAAGTGCACAGGACTTTGACTGGTTTCCGAAAGACAAGTGGAAATACATTGCGGAGACCACGACAAAATTTCAGCCCTACGCCATTCGAGACTGGGATTGTGCTTTTGATACCAGGGAAAACCCAGAATATCCGGAAAATGCGGAGAGTGGAATGGAGAGCCCCCAACAGCCATTGATAACGGAGTGGTTTTGTAAGTAATGAGTGCAGGCTGAAGATGCCTGCCATCAATGGCCTCAATAGTAAGCGGAACGGACAGAGGCAATTACAGGAATGGAGTGCTGTGATACAAAAGCACTGTCAATGAAATAGCCCGCAGCACCGGCATCAAAAAGAGCCTGGATGACCATCAAAGGTCTGCCCACGACAGAACCCTAGTAGCAAGCGTTTAACCGTCTGTGTAGGACAAAACTTTAATAGGTGGCCCTGTAACCCGCAATAGAGACAGAGCCCGACCCTCCTCCTTAAGGCCCTCTCCACCACGGAAAGAAGCGTAAATCCCAACTACATCGGCGCAGCAGTACTTGGTGACTCAGGACCAGGAGACATGGGAGGAGAGGGAGGCATGGGTGGGAACGACAATGGTACAGGAGTCTTCCGCAAGCACTCCTTGAAAGAGGGCCTCTCTTTAAGTCTGGTGTCAATTAGGATTAAAAAAAGACACCAAAGCCTTGAGATCCTCTGGTAAATCTCTGGCAGCACCTTCTTTAATCACATCAGAAAGCCCATGAAAGAAGGCTGCAACAAGGGTTTCATTGTTCCAACCAACCTCTGCGGAAAGCGTACGGAACTCAATGGCATACTGAGCAACAGATCTCGTACCTTGCTGAATAGACATAAGTCGTTTGGCAGCAGAGGAGGACCAAGCCGGAACATCAAATACCCTTTGAAAGGAGGCCACAAATTCAGGGTAATTAGAAATCACAGGTTTATTAGTCTCCCAGAAGGGATTAGCCCAGGCAAGGGCCGTGTCAGAGAGTAATGAGATGAGAAATCCCACCTTAGTTCTGTCAGAGGGAAACGCCTGAGGTAGCATGTCAAATTAAATGCCCACCTGGTTCAAAAACCCTCCGCACTGATTAGGATTGCCTCCATAATGCTAAGGTAGAGGTGCAGAACCGGACATGCTCCTGGTAGGACTAGGTGCAGCAGCAGAAACAGGAGCAGCCATAACTTGTGGGACACTCTGGTCCAAATGTGGAGTGCGAGTCAGCAGGGTTTGCAGGGCTAGTGCAAATTGATCCAAGCTGTGATCCTGTTCATCAATCTTGGAAATGATTTAGGGTGCCAGGAATCAGACTGAGACAAGAAGTGCAAAAATAATCACACCTTTATTAATAACAAAAATAATAAAAAGTCCACAAGTTAAATAACAAGCCAGGAGTCAAAACAAGAGCTGGTAGTCAGACGAGCCGAGTCAGGAGCCAAAGCGAGTAGTCAGACAAGCCGTAATTAGGAACAAGGAGAACAGCAAAGTCAGGAACAAGCCAGGGATCAGGAACCAGAAGAGACGTCAGACTAGCCAGGTAATACACAGGAACTCACAAACAGGTCTGAGACAACGCAAGGGCAAAGCATACTGAACAGAGGCCCTTTAAATAATAAATGATGACATCACAATTCTGAGACTGCAACCTGTCTCACACGGATGATGTACAACAGTCTGGCTATAAGAGGGTGTGCAGGAAATGAGCAGCATCACACACAGATTCAGCACGAAAGGTGAGTAAAATGGCTGCCAGCAGCACATGGCAAACAAAGCAGGGGAAAAACCCTGACACCCACGCTCTGACAAAAGAAGTCTGTGCATGATACGGCAAGAGAGGTATTTCAACACTCTATGCACAAAAAGTTCACTCAATCACTGGCAGCACAGACAAAGGTCTGTGGCAGGGTCAGTAGCAACAGCGGCTGGATCTTCACTGGGAAACACCAAACATAGAACACTGACATTGGCAAACCTGAAGACTATTGACTTCATCTTCATGGAACCAAAGACCTTCAGAGGGTAAGTATACTCTATTAATGTGCTTCTCATACATGCTACTGTCTTAGTGATATGAAAGAGGCAGATGTCTCACTCCAAAGAAAGCATGATTCTTTTTTTTTTACGAAAGTGCTTGAAGTATGACAAAAAAATATTTATAAAAAATTTAAAAAAAAACATAATTCTACATAAACACATCATGTCGAGTTTTCTAAAAGGAAGAAATCTACTGCAAGTGCCATGGAGGATTGCACAGTATCCAATACATGTTAAACTAACTGAATTTGCCTGCTTTGATTTTTAAGGATTCTTTTGAAATTAATATTATTATACATTTCCTTAAAGTGTCATTAAACATTAAAAATAATGTTATATAATTCTGCACATAGTGCAGAATTATATAACATTATATTAGCCAAACATTTATAAAACCTAATATTCCCTATTAATTGAAAAAAAAAACGCTGTTTCACAGACCCGCTCTCTGCTCTCTGCTGAGCGGGTCTGTTATATTTACTCAGCGCATCGGGCCAGCTGTATAGTCACAGCCCGGCCCGACCGCGCCATAAGACTAAGTGCGCTGAGTAAATATAACAGACCCGCTTAGCAGAGAGCAGAGAGCGAGTCTGTGAAACAGCTTTTTTTTTTAAAATTAATAGGGAATATTAGGTTTTATAAATGTTTGGCTAATATAATGTTATATAATTCTGCACTATGTGCAGAATTATATAACATTATTTTTAAGGTTTACTGTCCCTTTAAGTGGTCGATGTTCTTAACACATATTTCTCAATATCTGTAAAACTTGATTTAGCTTTTGTACACGCATCAGATTTTGTAGGCTCAGCTTGAACGTTCTGGATCTCATCCTTTTTCACAACATCTGCAAATGTTGGTTTAATGTTATATATGTATTAATTTTAAAGACTTTTAATAGCCTTTAAAATTACCTTTCACAGCAGGCACTCATGCCTTATCAAAAGGTTGCTCTTCGTCTATTAATTTGTACAATTTCTTTAAAAAAAATTAAATCTGAAGGATTATCTAAAATTAAAAATTTTATGTTTGCAAATAAACACAGAGATTACGAGTTTTGCTGTAACAAGGGTGCGTTGCTAACAACCTTTTTCTTTAACGCTACCTTAAGACAACGCTGGTATTACAGGTTTTTTTAAACCTGGCGTTAGCTGCAAAAAGGTGAGCGAAGAGCAGAATATAGCTTCACATCTCACCTCAATACCAGCGTTGCTTACGGTAGTGGTAAGCTGGCTAAACGTGCTCATGCACGATTTCCCCATAGGAAAAAAATGGCTGAAAAAAACCCTAACAACTGCAAAAAAGCAGCGTTCAGCTCCTAACGCAGCCCCATTGATTCCTATGGGGAAAGGAATTTTATGTCTACACCTAACACCCTAACATGAACCCCGAGTCTAAACACCCCTAATCTTACACTTATTAACCTCTAATCTGCCGTCCTCGACATCGTCGCCACCTACATTATAATTATTAACCCCTAATCTGCCGCTCCGGACACCGCTGCCACCTACATTATCCATATGAACCGCTAATCTGCTGCCCTCTAACATTGCCGAACCCTACATTATATTTATTAACCCCTAATCTGCCCCCCCAATGTCGCAGCAACCTACCTACACTTATTAACCCTTAATCTGCTGCCGTCGCCAATGTTGCCGCAACCTAACTACACTTATTAACCTCTAATCTGCCTCGGTCAATGTCGCCGCCACTATAATAAAGTTATTAACCCCTAAACCTAAGTCTAACCCTAACCCTAACACCCCCCTAATTTAAATATAATTTAAATAAATCTAAATAAAATAACTACAATTAAATAAATTATTCCTATTTAAAACTAAATACTTACCTATAAAATAAACCCTAAACTAGCTACAATATAACTAATAGTTACATTGTATCTAGTTTAGGATTTATATTTATTTTACAGGCAACTTTGTATTTATTTTAACTAGGTACAATAGTTATTAACTATTTAATAGCTACCTAGTTAAATTAAGTACAAATTTACCTGTAAAATAAATCCTAACCTAAATTACAATTACACCTAACACTACACTATCATTAAATTAATTACCTAAATTAACTACAATTAACTACAATTAAATAAAATAAACTAAAGTACAAAAAACAACAAACACTAAATTACAGAAAATAAAAAAATTATTACAATTTTTTTAAACTAATTACACCTAATCTAATCCCCCTAATAAAATAAAAAAGCCCCCCAAAATAATACAATTCCCTACCCTATACTAAATTACAAATAGCCCTTAAAAGGGCCTTTTGCGGGGCATTGCCCCAAAGTAATCAGCTCTTTTACCTGAAAAAAAAATACAATACCCCCCAACATTAAAACCCACCACCCACACACCCAACCCTAATCTAAAACCCACCCAATCCCCCCTTAAAAAAAACCTACCTTGGGACGTTTTCACCCAGCCGGGTACAAGTGGACCTCCAGAGGGGCAGAAGTCTTCATCTGATCAAGGCAGAAGAGGACCTCCAGACGGGCAGAAGGCTAAATCCAGACGGCATCTTCTATCTTCATCCATCCGGAGCGGAGCAGGTCCATCTTCAATCCAGCCGATTGAAGTTCAATCCTATTGGCTGATCCAATCAGCCAATAGAATGCGACCTCAGTCCTATTAGCTGATTGGATCAGCCAATAGGATTTTTCCTACCTTAATTTCCGATTGGCTGATAGAATCATATCAGCCAATTGGAATTCAAGGGACACCATCTTGGATGACGTCATTTAAAGGAACCTTCATTCTTCACCTGGACTTCATTTGCAGAGGATGCTCCGCATCGGCTGGATTGAAGATGGACTGCCTCCGCTCCAGATGGATGAAGATAGAAGATGCCGTCTTGATGAAGACTTCTGCTGCTTGGAGGACCTCTTCTGCCCAGATCAGATGAAGACTTCTGCCCCTCTGGAGGTCCACTTGTGCCCGGCTGGGTGAAGACGGCTCAAAGTAGGGTGATCTTCAAGGGGGTAGTGTTAGGTTTTATTAAGGGGGGTTGGGTGGGGTTTAGAGTAGGGTTGGGTGTGTAGGTGGTGGGTTTTAATGTTGGGGGGTATTGTATTTTTTTTTACAGGTAAAAGAGCTGATTACTTTGGGGCAATGCCCTGCAAAAGGCCCTTTGAAGGGCTATTTGTAATTTAGTACAGGGTAGGGAATTTTATTATTTTGGGGGGCTTTTTTATTTTATTAGGGGGATTAGAGTAGGTGTAATTAGTTTAAAAAAATTGTAATTATTTTTTTATTTTCTGTAATTTAGTGTTTGTTTGTTTTTGTACTTTAGTTTATTTTATTTTATTGTATTTAATTGTAGGTAATTTAGTAAATTAATTTAATGATAGTGTAGTGTTAGGTGTAATTGTAACTTAGGTTAGGATTTATTTTACAGGTAAATTTGTCTTTATTTTAACTAGGAAGTTATGAAATAGTTAATAACTATTTAATAACTATTGTACCTAGTTAAAATAAATACAAACTTGCCTGTAAAATAAATATAAACACTAAGCTAGCTACAATGTAACTATTAGTTATATTGTAGCTAGCTTAGGGTTTATTTTATAGGTATTTAGTTTTAAATAGGATTAATTTATTTAATTTTAGTAATTTTATTTTGTTTTATTTAAATTATATTTAAGTTAGGGGGGTTAGACTTAGGTTTAGGGGTTAATACATTTAATATAGTAGCGGCGACGTTGGGGGCGGCAGATTAGGGGTTAATAAAATCTAACTAGGGTTTGCAAGGCGTGAGAGCGGCGGTTTCGGGGTTAATATATTTATTACAGTGGCGGCGATGTCCGGTCGGCAGATTAGGGGTTAAAATTTTTATTTAAGTGTTTGCGATGTGGGGGGGACCTCGGTTTAGGGCTTAATAGGTAGTTTATGGGTGTTTTTTTATCACTTTAGTTAAGAGTTTTATGTTACGGCGTTAGCCCATAAAACTCTTAACTACTGACTTTTAAATGCGCTAGGAGTCTTGACAGGAGAGGGTCTACCGCTCACTTCTTCCAAGATTCGTAATACCGGTGTTAGGCAAATCCCATGGAAAAGATAGGATACGCAATTGACTTAAGGTGATTTGCGGTAAGCTCGAGTCACGGAAGAAAAGTGTACCTGCCTGACTCGTAATACCAGCGGGCGTTAAAAAGCAGCGTTGGGACCTCTCAACGCTGCTTTTTAAGGCTAATGCAAGACTCGTAATCTAGCCAAAATATTTCCCCTTATTATACATTGCAGTTCTGATTTTCTTTAAAAGGGTTAATAATAACCTCATACATAGTTGTTTTGAAATGACTGACATGATGCATTTAGAAATGTTAGGGTACTTTTCCATTAATGGAGAACCACTCTGGTGCAAAAGAGATTTTTTTTTCTGTTATTGTTAAAGGGACACTAAACCCACATTTTTTCTTTTGTGATTAAGATAGAGCGTGCAATTTTAAGCAACTTTCTAATTTACTCCTATTATCTAATTTGCTTCGTTCTCTTGGTATCTTTATTAGAAAAGCAAGAATTTTAGATGCCGGACCATTTTTGGTGAACAAACTGGGTTGTTCTTGCTGGTTGATAAATTCACCCACCAATAAACAAGTGCTTTTCAGGGTTCTGAACCAAACATTGTCTGGCTCCTTAGCTTAGATGCCTTTTTTTAAATAAAGATAGCAAGAGAATAAAGAAAAATTGATAATAGGAGTAAATTAGAAAGTTGCTTAAATTGCATGCTCTATCTGAATCATGAAAGAAAAAAATTTGGGTTTGGTGTCCCTTTAAAGTACCGTAGAAGCTGAAATTCCCCCATCTCCACTCTTTTCGTTGCGTCTGACTGGGAGATTCAAGGGGGGGGGTGAAGAGTCAATCCACAACAGGCCCGCAAAGTAGTTTAGCCCCGCCCACTGCACCTCTCACACACGGCATAGAAAAAAAAAATTGAGAACTTTTTTTTTTATTATTTAATAAATAAATCTTATAATGTTGTAACTTATTGTTCGATTAAAATTTAATTCATATATGTTTATGTTTGTCAGTGTCACGTATTACTAGTCTGCGGCGGCTACTCGGCCAGTGCTGTGTGCGCACTGCGCAGTACAATCAACTTTACTTGCCGATGCGATGCCGCCGAGTCCCGGCCCGGGGCCGACTACGTAGTGAAACAAAGAAGAGATTGAATACAAGTCAATTGTACTTGAACCACTACTAGTATAACCAACTAGTTTCTCTCTCTCTGGGAATCTCAATTACTGGATGATTCAGGGCCGCTGCGCCACCATGATGCGCCATCTACAAACAATTTGTATACCTACGTTACGTAACACAACAGTCTACTACCATTCCCATAATCCTCCTGGCTGAGCGAGTCCCCCCCATTCTGATTGGCCGCAGGCCCACAGCCGCACTGTCTGTACTCCGTACATGCGCACTGGCACTGCTTCCGGCCCAGCACTGTGAGTGACATCAGCAGTGATAGACAGTCAGTCACACACGCCCTGCACGCGGCTACACTACACTTATGCCGCATGCCGGGTCCACGTGTGTGTCACGTGACTACGGGTGTCTGTCTGTCACCCATGTTGGAGAGCTGCTGGCGAGGCCTGAAAGATGCTGTCCTGGGCCGGGTGGCTGGGCCTGGGGCTGGGAGTAGTAGTAACAACAATATTATTAGAAAGTATGATATGATGTAATTTACATTACAGCCAGTAACTGTTACAGTCACAGACAGTACTACTAAACAAGTAACTAGGCTTAAGACCTGACTGGGCCGGCACTCTATTTGTATGTAGTTGTTGAACTTGTACAGCTGAGCAGCAGCACAGACTGCACTGAGGTGTGGGTATGAGGGAGTGTGTGAGGTGTGTGTATGAGGGAGTGTGTGAGGTGTGTGTATGAGGGAGTGTGTGAGGTGTGGGTATGAGGGTGTGTGTGAGGTGTGTGTATGAGGGAGTGTGGGTATGAGGGAGAGAGTGTGTGAGGTGTGTGTATGAGGGAGTGTGGGTATGAGGGAGAGAGTGTGTGAGGTGTGGGTATGAGGGTGTGTGTGAGGTGTGAGTATGAGGGTGTGTGTGAGGTGTGGGTATGAGGGTGTGTGTGAGGTGTGTGTATGAGGGAGTGTGTGAGGTGTGGGTATGAGGGAGGGAGGGAGTGTGTAAAGTGTGGGTATGAGGGTGTGTGTGAGGTGTGGGTATGAGGGTGTGTGTGAGGTGTGGGTATGAGGGTGTGTGTGAGGTGTGGGTATAAGGGAGTGTGTGAGGTGTGGGTATGAGGGTGTGTGTGAGGTGTGGGTATGAGGGTGTGTGTGAGGTGTGGGTATGAGGGAGTGTGTGAGGTGTGGGTATGAGGGTGTGTGTGAGGTGTGGGTATGAGGGAGTGTGTGAGGTGTGGGTATGAGGGTGTGTATGAGGTGTGGGTGTGAGGTGTGTGTGAGGTGTGGGTGTAAGGTGTGGGTATGAGGGTGTGTGTGAGGTGTGGGTATGAGGGTGTGTGTGAGGTGTGGGTATGAGGGTGTGTGTGAGGTGTGGGTATGAGGGTGTGTGTGAGGTGTGGGTATGAGGGAGTGTGTGAGGTGTGGGTATGAGGGAGTGTGTGAGGTGTGGGTATGAGGGTGTGTGTGAGGTGTGGGTATGAGGGAGTGTGTGAGGTGTGGGTATGAGGGAGTGTGTGAGGTGTGGGTATGAGGGAGTGTGTGAGGTGTGGGTATGAGGGAGTGTGTGAGGTGTGGGTATGAGGGAGTGTGTGAGGTGTGGGTATGAGGGTGTGTGTGAGGTGTGGGTATGAGGGTGTGTATGAGGTGTGGGTATGAGGGTGTGTGTGAGGTGTGGGTATGAGGGTGTGTGTGAGGTGTGGGTATGAGGGTGTGTGTATGAGGGAGTGTGTGTGTGTGTGTGTGTGTGTGTGTGTGTGTTTGTGTGTGAGAAAGATTGCATGTGTTTGTAAAAAGGAGGTTGTGTGTGAGTGAGAGGTGGACTGAGAGGGTCAGGAGGGAGGGAGAGAATTGGATTGTGGGAGGTAGCTTACAACAGCTGCCTGGTTTGAGGAAGATTGCGAATGTGAGAAGGTTGCTTTGCAAGTCAGAGGGGAGCTGACAGGGTAAAGAGGGGGATATGTGTGTTTGTGTTTGTGTGTGTGAAGGAGCTGATAGGGTGAGG
Organism: Bombina bombina; assembly: GCF_027579735.1. Taxonomy (NCBI): domain Eukaryota; kingdom Metazoa; phylum Chordata; class Amphibia; order Anura; family Bombinatoridae; genus Bombina; species Bombina bombina. The sequence goes on along the minus strand of NC_069501.1, from coordinate 673,902,326 downwards.
AGAGGGCTGTGTGTGATAAACCTAAATTTCTTCTTTCATAAATCTGATAGAGCATGCAATTTTATACAGCTTTTTATTTTACTCCTATTATCAAAATGTATTAATTATCTTGCTATTTTTATTTAAAAGCAGGAATATAAAGCTTAGGAGCTAGCCAATTTTAGGTTCAGCACCATGGATAGCACTTGCTTATTGGTGGCTACATTTAGCAAACCAATAAGCAAGCATAACCCAGGTTGTTAACCAAAAATGGGCCAGCTCCTAAACATTAGATTCCTGCTTTTTAAATAAAGATAGCAAGAGATTGAATACAAATTGATAATAGGAGTAAATTAGAAAGTTGCTTAAAATTGCATGCTCCATCTGAATGATGCAAGAAAAAATTTGGGATTAGTATCCCTTTTAAGGTCGGACACCCTACCTATAGTACGGTTAAATAAGACGTGGTGATCGGAGGGTGGGGGAGTGGGCCTCTATGCCCCAAAATTCCCGGGCTTTTTTTTTGTTCCAGTCCGGCCCTGATCCACAAGTTTCACTTAGAGTGGGTGACAAAACGTACCCCAAATGATATGTTATTAGAAGGATATAGGTAGTAAAGATAAGCTAGTAGTTCATAGAAATTAGTAAATAGATATGAGCTAAAAGTAAGTAGTTAATAGTATTAGGCTAGATTTGGAAATGGTTAATATTAAGTAGTTCATAGGTAGTAGGATATAAGTATTAATAGTTAATATTTTGCATACCTTAATCCTTTGTTATTTCTTTCTGCTCAGTTATGTTTTCATCTATGTACATTAAATATTATTTTTTAAACTAAGTGTTAATTACCAAAAATTCACATTCATAAAAAAATATAAATATATGTCTATATCTGTGAATAGATTTATATTTTTATTTGTTAATGCTTGACATTTTACATTGCAAATAGTTAATTAAATATCAAGTTACCTAATGAATCAGAAATCAGTATAGAAATCTGGCATTTCTGGCACAAATGAGTCCTGAAAAAGATTGCCATTATTCAGAGTGTGTAAAATACAAGTTAAACATTTTTAGTAGCCAATTTGTATATAATTTGACAATGGTTATTTTTAAAAAGATTCTTACCTGTTGAACGCTCATCTTCGCTGTGTACATTTTTTTCAATATTATAGGGAGGGGGACACAGAACCAACATGAAAGGTATGCGATGGGTCCTCAGAACAAACATTAATCTGTTGCGAAATGTCGGACACCTCAAAAGGTTCAGGAAATCTTTTTCATACTGTTTAAATTTTGGTTGCTGAAATTTTCCAATTATGTTCTTAGCTTTTAGTTTTTAAAATTTGCCTAATTGATTTTTCTTCCTTAAAACCTTCCATTTGATGTCGGAAATTATTTTCCTACAATGAGGAACAGATTTCTCATTCTGCGCAGTCAAGTTGACAATATCTGCGATATCACTCCACATGACATCCCTTTCATGAGGGTTCTTCTCCTTCCCCTGCAATCCCATTAGGTAGATATATTGTGGCTCTAGGGCAGCCACAAGCACTTCCTTTTCTTCCAGGGTAAAGCATGATGCCAGCGTTCACAAGTCCCGGCAATCAAAACTCTATAGCCAATGTAAAAATTCAACAAACTTTATTAAAATTAAAATCAGAAAGGACACAAGCTATGCACCATAAAAACACACAATGAAAAGGCAGAGAGAGAAAACCTTGACCGTCTGCATCAGACGCGTTTCAGTTATAACGTGCCCTAGTGGCATGAAATGCGTCTGATGCAGAGGGACAAGGCTCCTTACTCTGCCTTTTCATTTTATGTCTTTATGGTGCACAAGTATTAAAGTTTGTGGAAGTTTTACATCGGCTATGGAGTTTTGAGTGTCGGGACTTGTGAACGCTGGTCTATACAGGGGTGTATCCCTGTGCACCTCGCCTTGCCAGGACTACGATCCTCACCTATAGTATTGGAGCTGAAGAATGCCGCGGTGAAGAGCTGGAGCATCCTACCCATTGCCTGGTTATGTAAAGCATGATGCCACTATGGCAATATTTTTCAAGACTAATGGGATTTAAAGAAATGGTCCAATTTATTTTTTTTGTCATGCAATTAGTAACATTTTCATTGGCTGTTAATACCGATAATAATTGTATTTGTGGTGAAAATAATCTTTGCACTGAATTATAGTTGGTGTGTGTTTTGTTAAAAACAATTGTGCAGTTAGAATTGCAAATGAATTGTATTACATTATGAATATGTCAGATACCTATAGATTGACCATATACTTTATTAGTGAAGACAACAAAAGACTCCATACAAATGTCGCCTATGGATTATAAAACCCCAAAATAAGAACTACAGATGATTAACAAGCACATCAAAAATGAGGGGGGGAATATGCTTTATGAAATCTTGACCACTAGCATTATTGGGACTGTCTTGGATCCTAACTTCCACTGATTCTAGCAGAGGCCTAGTTGATGTTAACTGTAAGGCCTAAGGGAGGAAGTATTGCATATTGCAGAACTGAATGGACACAGCATTTTTGCCTTAGATTTGGTGGTGGTGGAACTCACAACACTACCTTTGGACTTCTAAGTGAACCCTGTTGTATAACCTTTATTTTCTGGAGTATTATTTAAAATGTGCCAGTGCTACAATTTTTTTTTTTAATTTCCAATGATAAAACATTTGTGTCTTTATTTGTTTATAATAATGGGACATTTTTAATGTCCCATTATTACACCAAATATAACTTAAGGTACAGTGTAGTGTAAATCCTTTCTGTGTTTTCAGTTTGTTTTTTAGCAGCTGCAGTGTATATCTTTTACTTAATAAAAGAAAAAAAATGGCTATATCTTGCAATTTCAGTAAAATATTTTTAGTAATTCTTAAAATCACAATGATAATAATGTTTAAATATTTCTTCTGTTAAGTGTGATCAGTCCACGGGTCATCATTACTTGTGGGATATTAACTGCTCCCCTACAGGAAGTGCAAGAGGATTCACCCAGCAGAGTTGCTATATAGCTCCTCCCCTCTACGTCACCTCCAGTCATTCTCTTGCACCCAACGACTAGATAGGATGTGTGAGAGGACTATGGTGATATATTTAGTTTTTATATCTTCAATCAAAAGTTTGTTATTTTATAATAGCACCGGAGTGTGTTATTCCTTCTCTGGTAGAATTTGAAGAAGAATCTACCTGAGTTTTTCTATGATTTTAGCCGGAGTAGTTAAGATCATATTGCTGTTTCTCGGCCATCTGAGGAGTGAGGTAAACTTCAGATCAGGGGACAGCAGGCAGATTAATCTGCAAAGAGGTATGTAGCAGTTTATTATTTTCTGACATGGAATTGATGAGAAAATCCTGCCATACCGTTATAATGTAAACTCAGCCTTGAATGCAGTAGATGTAGCTGATATCAGGCTGTCATGTATGTATATTTTACACTTCAGTTTTCTGGGAAATGGTACTTCTCTGGCTTTTAAACTGTATACATAGTCTTAACCTATTTTGCAGGGACTTGCAATAGGTTTTAAATGACAATTAATTATTGAGGTAAAATGTTTTTTTGCTGGCATGTAAAAACGTTTTTTTTCTCTGAGGTACTGGGTGAAAAAATGTTTTGGGCACTTTTTTTCCACTTGGCAATAGTTTTGATTTAAATTAGAGCAGTTCACTGATCTCTCTCACTGTTATGTGTGTGGGGGAGGGGCCATTTTGGTGCTTTCACTATGCATCAGAAAAACTCAGTCAGAGGTTCATTTTCTTCCTGCATGTTCCGGTTCATCTCTACAGAGTTCAGGGATCTCAAGAGTCTTTTTTGAGGGAAGTAATCATACAGCAGAGCTGTGCTGATTGTATTGACTGTGATATAAAAAACGTTTATTTGTGTATTTTTTTTCTGCTGCCTGGGTTAGTTATCATTTGCTGAGGGGAACAATCCTTTGCTAAAACTGTATATTCTGACAAAGATTGATGCTATAACTTAATTATTTTATCTGTTATAATATTTTTCTGTGCTTCTTAAAGGCACAGTTCGTTTTCATATTATTTGTAAATTACTTTGAAAAGTATTTCCAAGTTGCTGTTTATTTGCTAGTGTGTTAAACATGTCTGATTCAGAGGAAGATATCTGTGCTATATGTGTTAATGCCAAAGTGGAGCCCAATAGAAATTTATGTACTAAATGTATTGATGCTACTTTAAAAAATAGTCAATCTGTACAAATTGAACATATTTCACCAAACAACGAGGGGAGAGTTATGCCGACTAACTCGCCTCACGTGTCAGTACCTGCATCTCCCGCTCAGGAGGTGCGTGATATTGTAGCGCCGAGTGCATCTGGGCGGCCATTACAAATCACATTACAAGATATGGCTACTGTTATGACTGAAGTTTTGGCTAAACTACCAGAACTAAGAGGTAAACGTGATCACTCTGGGATGAGAACAGAGTGCGCTGATAATGCAAGGGCCATGTCTGATACTGCGTCACAGTTTGCAGAACATGAAGACGGAGAGCTTCATTCTGTGGGTGACGGTTCTGATCCAAATAAACTGGACTCAGACATTTCAAATTTTAAATTTAAGCTTGAGAACCTCCGTGTGTTACTAGGGGAGGTATTAGCGGCTCTGAATGATTGTAACACAGTTGCAATCCCAGAAAAAATGTGTAGGTTGGATAAATATTTTGCGGTACCGACGAGTACTGACGTTTTTCCTATACCTAAGAGACTTACTGACATTGTTACTAAGGAGTGGGATAGACCCGGTGTGCCTTTCTCACCCCCTCCTATATTCAGAAAAATGTTTCCAATAGACGCCGCCACACGGGACTTATGGCAAATGGTCCCTAAGGTGGAGGGAGCAGTTTCTACTTTAGCTAAGCGTACCACTATCCCAGTGGAGGATAGCTGTGCTTTTTCAGATCCAATGGATAAAAAATTAGAGGGTTACCTTAAGAAAATGTTTGTTCAACAAGGGTTTATATTGCAACCTCTTGCATGTATTGCGCCTGTCACGGCTGCAGCAGCATTTTGGTTTGAGTCTCTGGAAGAGACACTTCAATCATCCACACTAGATGACATCACACACAAACTTAAATTCCTTAAGTTAGCTAATTCATTTATTTCAGATGCCGTAGTACATTTAACTAAACTTGCGGCTAAAAATTCAGGATTCGCCATTCAGGCACGCAGAGCTCTGTGGCTAAAATCCTGGTCAGCTGATGTTACGTCTAAATCTAAATTGCTTAATATTCCTTTCAAAGGGCAGACCTTATTCGGGCCCGGCTTGAAAGAGATTATTGATGACATTACAGGAGGTAAAGGTCATGCCCTGCCTCAGGACAAGGCCAAAGCCAAGGCTAGACAGTCCAATTTTCGTTCCTTTCGTAATTTCAAAGCAGGAGCAGCATCAACTTCCTCTGCACCAAAACAGGAAGGAGCTGTTGCTCGCTACAGACAAGGCTGGAAACCTAACCAGTCCTGGAACAGGGGCAAACAGGCCAGAAAACCTGCTGCTGCCCCTAAGACAGCATGAATTGAGGGCCCCCGATCCGGGACCGGATCTAGTGGGGGGCAGACTTTCCCTCTTCGCCCAGGCTTGGGCAAGAGATGTTCAGGATCCCTGGGCGTTAGAGATCATATCTCAGGGATACCTTCTGGACTTCAAATCCTCTCCCCCAAGAGGGAGATTTCATCTGTCAAGGTTGTCAACAAACCTAACAAAGAAGGAAGCGTTTCTACGCTGCGTACAAGATCTTTTATTAATGGGAGTGATCCATCCAGTTCCGCGGTTGGAACAAGGACAAGGGTTTTACTCAAATCTGTTTGTAGTTCCCAAAAAAGAGGGAACCTTCAGGCCAATCTTGGATTTAAAGATCCTAAACAAATTCCTAAGAGTTCCATCGTTCAAGATGGAAACTATTCGAACAATTTTGCCCATGATCCAAGAGGGTCAGTACTTGACCACAGTGGATTTAAAGGATGCTTACCTTCACATACCGATTCACAGAAGTCATTACCGGTATCTAAGGTTTGCCTTTTTAGACAGGCATTACCAGTTTGTAGCTCTTCCATTCGGACTGGCTACGGCTCCAAGAATCTTCACAAAGGTTCTGGGCACTCTTCTGGCGGTACTAAGACCGCGAGGAATTTCAGTAGCTCCGTACTTAGACGACATACTGATACAAGCTTCAAGCTTTCAAACTGCCAAATCTCATACAGAGATAGTACTGGCATTTCTAAGGTCGCATGGATGGAAAGTGAACGAAGAGAAAAGTTCTCTCTTTCCACTCACAAGAGTTCCCTTCCTGGGGACTCTGATAGATTCTGTAGAAATGAAGATTTACCTGACAGAGGACAGGTTAACAAAACTTCAAAGTGCATGCCGTGTCCTTCATTCCATTCAAGAGACCAGAAATTCTCTTCTATGGTGGCTTTATCGGCCACATCTGTCCAGGGGAATGCCATTCAGCAGGCCAGACTGGTCAATTGTAACAACAGACGCCAGCCTACTAGGTTGGGGCGCTGTCTGGAATTCTCTGAAGGCTCAGGGACTATGGAATCAGGAGGAGAGTCTTCTTCCAATAAACATTCTGGAATTGAGAGCAGTCCTCAATGCTCTTCTGGCTTGGCCCCAGTTAGCAACTCGGGGGTTCATCAGGTTCCAGTCGGACAACATCACGACTGTAGCTTATATCAACCATCAGGGAGGGACAAGAAGCTCCCTAGCAATGATGGAAGTATCGAAGATAATTCGCTGGGCAGAGTCTCACTCTTGCCACCTGTCTGCAATCCACATCCCGGGAGTGGAGAACTGGGAGGCGGATTTCTTAAGTCGTCAGACTTTTCTTCCGGGGGAGTGGGAACTTCATCCAGAGGTCTTTGCCCAAATACTTCGACGTTGGGGCAAACCAGAGATAGATCTCATGGCGTCTCGACAGAACGCCAAGCTTCCGCGCTACGGGTCCAGATCCAGGGATCCGGGAGCGGTCCTGATAGATGCCTTGACAGCACCATGGACCTTCAGGATGGCTCATGTGTTTCCACCTTTCCCGATGCTTCCTCGATTGATTGCCAGAATCAAACAGGAGAAAGCATCAGTGATTCTAATAGCGCCTGCATGGCCACGCAGGACTTGGTATACAGATCTGGTGGACATGTCATTCTGTCCACCTTGGTCGTTACCTCTGAAACAGGACCTTCTGATTCAGGGTCCTTTCAAACATCAAAATCTAACTTCTCTGAAGCTGACTGCTTGGAAATTGAACGCTTGATCTTATCAAAGCGTGGTTTTTCTGAGTCAGTTATTGATACCTTAATACAGGCTAGGAAGCCTGTTACCAGAAAGATTTACCATAAAATATGGCGTAAATACCTATATTGGTGCGAATCCAAAGGTTACTCTTGGAGTAAGGTTAGGATTCCTAGGATATTGTCTTTTCTACAAGAAGGTTTAGAAAAGGGGTTATCCGCTAGTTCCTTAAAGGGACAGATCTCAGCTCTGTCCATTCTGTTACACAAGCGTCTGTCAGAAGTTCCAGACGTTCAGGCTTTTTGTCAGGCTTTGGCCAGGATTAAACCTGTGTTTAAAGCTGTGGCTCCACCATGGAGTTTAAACCTTGTTCTTAACGTTTTACAGGGTGTTCCGTTTGAACCCCTTCATTCCATTGATATAAAGTTGTTATCTTGGAAAGTTCTATTTTTAATGGCTATTTCCTCGGCTCGAAGAGTCTCTGAGTTATCAGCCTTACATTGTGATTCTCCTTATTTGATTTTTCACTCGGATAAGGTAGTTCTGCGTACTAAGCCTGGGTTCTTACCTAAGGTAGTCACTAACAGGAATATCAATCAGGAGATTGTTGTTCCATCCTTGTGCCCAAATCCTTCTTCGAGGAAGGAACGTCTTTTGCACAATCTGGATGTAGTTTGTGCCCTTAAATTTTATTTACAGGCAACTAAAGATTTTCGACAAACGTCTTCCCTGTTTGTCGTTTACTCTGGTCAGAGGAGAGGTCAAAAAGCTTCTGCTACCTCTCTCTCTTTTTGGCTTCGTAGCATAATTCGTTTAGCTTATGAGACTGCTGGACAGCAGCCTCCTGAAAGAATTACAGCTCATTCCACTAGAGCTGTGGCTTCCACTTGGGCCTTTAAGAATGAGGCCTCTGTTGAACAGATTTGCAAGGCTGCAACTTGGTCTTCGCTTCATACTTTTTCCAAATTTTACAAATTTGACACTTTTGCTTCCTCGGAGGCTATTTTTGGGAGAAAGGTTCTTCAGGCAGTGGTTCCTTCTGTATAAAGAGCCTGCCTATCCCTCCCGTCATCCGTGTACTTTTGCTTTGGTATTGGTATCCCACAAGTAATGATGACCCGTGGACTGATCACACTTAACAGAAGAAAACATAATTTATGCTTACCTGATAAATTCCTTTCTTCTGTAGTGTGATCAGTCCACGGCCCGCCCTGTTTTTTAAGGCAGGTAAATATTTTTTAAATTATACTCCAGTCACCACTACACCCTTGGCTTCTCCTTTCTCGTTGGTCCTTGGTCGAATGACTGGAGGTGACGTAGAGGGGAGGAGCTATATAGCAACTCTGCTGGGTGAATCCTCTTGCACTTCCTGTAGGGGAGCAGTTAATATCCCACAAGTAATGATGACCCGTGGACTGATCACACTACAGAAGAAAGGAATTTATCAGGTAAGCATAAATTATGTTTTTAAATAATCCAATTCAATGTAATAGTACAAAATTAAAATTTGTAGTAGGATGTGTGCAATTATTCTAGTATGCTGTGCCTATGTATTTATATAGAGGTGACTTCTTTGTGCTATATAGCAAATATAAGAGTAAAAACTCCCTTCAAGCATGTTGATTACATAAACGTATTTGTGTAGGCACAATGTGTATATGTCTGGAACATTGTTCACACACTCAAAAGAAATCTCTATAAACGTGTTGTAATAAAAAAAATTCCATGTGTGCATGAAGCTATTTCCGCATTTTATTGATGTTAATTTTGTAATATTCGCATCTGCAATGTAATCAAATTATTCTATTCTATGCCTCCGCCATGTTTAACATATAATCACAATACGCGCACACGTTTATGTAGTAGTCTCCAACATGACAATTGCTCAGTTACTAGTTTCCGTAGCAGTGTTCTGAGTTACCCATGTTTCAGGGTGTGCATATATTAAAATGCATTGCGCCCCAGGACAGCAGACATATATTGAGGCGGGAGATCACTATTCCTGTTCACTCCTGCAGCGTGTATAAGTCATAAGTGTCTATAAAAACATGGCTAAAATGTAAATCCTAGGCGCACTCCAGCGACCACTGTAATCTGGGCTAAAGATGTAAAGTAAATTAAAGTGACCGTCCTTTCTTTTTCTGACCTTATAATTAAATTTTGTTTATGCATAAGCACATGCTAGGTGTGTTAATATTCAGTTGTTCTTATCGTTTTTCCAACACATCAATGGTTGTCACCATATTATTTTTTTTCGCTTTAACTGTAGTCTAGCCCAAATAATTTTATAATTTATGCACTGATACTATTATCATCATTTCATTATGCGGCAGGGTCCAAGAATATAATGATGCCCCTCAGCTTTCTGCACACTACAGTCTCAACCCAAACAGAGTCAGTTGTCTCAACGGGACAGTCAACTGAAATGTTCTTATTGTTTTAAAAGATAGATAATCCCTTTATTACCCAAATTGCCAGTTTTGCACAGAAAACATGGCTATATTAATACACTTTTTACCTCTGTGATTACCTTGTTTCTTAGCATCTTCTGACTGCCCCCTGATCACATGACTTTATCTATTGACTTGCATTTAAGCCAATTAGTGCTGTGTTGTTAGAATCCACGGGTGTCAGCACTATGTTATCTATACGGCTCACATGAACTAGCTTCCCCTGATGTGAAAAGCAAATACAAAAGCATGTGATCGTGGGGCTATCTTTAGGGACTTAGAAATAGACAGAAATTTAGAGGTTTAAAGGTTATAAAGTATATTAATATAACCAAGTTGGTTGTGCAAAGCTGGGGAATGGGTAGTAAAGGCGTTATCTATCTTTTTAAACAACAACATTTTTTGTGTTGACTGTCCCTTTAAAGTTCAGAAGATTAAAAATTCACATGAGAAGTTGCGGATGGACATAATATAAGATTAATTTCTCTTTAAAAACATTTATCCAAGATATGCTCTCCCTATGTGCTGACCATGTCAAGTGCTGCCTGGGTCCCCTGTCTCTGACTATCATTCTTATTATTATTGCTCATCATCATCTTCATCATCATATGGTATTCATATTGGTTTTCTCTTAAGCATATTTCAAACATCAAGTTATAACAATGAAAAAAAAAGCATAGAAATGATTAAACAATGAAAATAACAGAAGAATAATGGGCAACATTTTTATGGAGCATTATTTCTTAAAATAATTTGAACTGACAAATGGAGAAAAACTTGGTTTTATATGAATATTCTGGTAATCAATGGAATAATAATTTATTTTGGTTTTCCATGTAGAAGTTATAAAACAAGTTGTTTTCTCCTGTTTTCATGCAGGTATTTGCATATATTTGCTTTTCATTTATATGTAAATTAGGGATTAAGGAGATCACATTGGTGAGTAAAATGATTCACTAATTATATTTTTGTTCAAAGGCTAAAATTATGTAAATAAATAAATCTTGCTACTTCCACATAAAAGGATAGCTGTAGAATTCCATACATAGTATCACAAGATTCGATTAAATGTTTTAAATTTTTTAATTTTCTATTAAATTTCTATGGAAAATATATACACCTAATTGTTAAAGGGACATACTAAGACAAAAATTATATATTTTTCCTTAGATAACTAGATAACTGTGTATTTAACCCACAGAAATGGGTGAAACTCGTTGGTAAAATTCTGCTTGGAAAATACAAGCATTACAGCTCTCAAGCAGAACATGGCCAGTGATTGGATGTTACATGTTATTGCTGCTCCTGATTGGCCCACCAGCCATATTCTTCTCAGGAGCTGCAATACTGGTGGCTCCTGTGTGGGACTTTACCTACATGTTTAACCTTTTTCTGGGTAGATAAACTCATAATCCTAGAGTCAATAAAATCCATTTGTGAAGCTAAAATCTTGCGGAAAAAAAAACTTGCTGCAAAATTGCAACTTGTAAGGTAAAAAGTTGGTTACCTTGTTTAGCTACTAGAACCAGGAATGCAGAGGATGTGCACCAGCCTGGAAACAGCAGCAGGTAGAAGTTCTCATTATAGGTAAGTAGCTGGGGCTTACAAGTAAATGCAGCAGAGTAGTCAGGATCAATAACTAGTAGTAGCTGGTGCCTCATAAAGTGTGCATATAAAAAGACTGGGCAACAGTTTTATAATGGAAGTAAACAGGAAAGTTTACTAAAACTACATGATCTATCTGAATCATTAAAGTTTAATTTTGAAATTAGTGTCCCTTTAAGTGTAGGTAAAAAAATCTGACCACACCTCTAGAATGGGTATACCCATGGTCAACCTCTCGCTCACACCTGCAAGGTCTACAAGACACATTTATCCAGCAAGATTACTGTACCATAACAAAACAGACATACAAATATCTCATGATAACATTTACATATACCATTTTGCAAGTGTATTTCCTAAGTGGTGTAGTAATTGTGTTTCTGCATTGCTAGCAGTGCATGTGTGAGAGGTATCATGTATTTGGACCCACACAGCTATAGCTGTTAATAACAGAGAAGTCACCTAATGAAAATGGAAAATATATGTGAAGTGATGTCCTATAAATCTCAAACATGATCTTGACTTTATAAGAGGCCCCTGGACAACCTCAAGAACAGGATTGGCCTGCGACCAAAAATAGGCTCGGTCATTTAAAGGTGGAGGAGCCCATGTCAGTTAGACCTCTGTCAGCTAGGTAGACATAATAGACCAGACCTCTCATTCTGCAGCACCTCTGCACACAGAAAATGTACTTTCTGCTTTACAAAATAGGCAGACTATAACAGCTTTCCTATTGTTACCCATATTAAAGGGACATAATACCCAAATGTTGAAACATTTGAAAGTGATGCAGATTAGCTGTGAAAAGCTGAATAGAAAATATCACCTGAACATCTGTATGTAAAAAAGAAAGTTATTTTACCTCAAAAGTATTTACACCCCATTGTAAAGGACTCTAAGCAGCAAATCAGTATGCCTGTCCCGGGACTTGCAAGGGAGCGTGCCTCATGCACACTCCTGTTATGTCCCTATTCAGTTTAAGGAAGTTTACTATGAAATCTCATGAGAGTTTAGTGAAATCTCATGAAATCACAGTAAAACAGTTTATGACCTCAGCACTGCTGATGCTGATTGGTTGCTCTTTGTTTCTTTTTCTTTTTTCTATTCTATTTCTTTAGAAACTGAAGTATAACTTTTTACACAGCACTTACTCTGGTGAGCCGAGGAAATTGTGAGATAAAATACCTTCCTTTTATACATAGAGATGTTCAAGTGATATTTTTCTGTCAGCTTTTTACAGTTATGCTGCATCACTTTCAAGTGATTTAGCATATAAGTATTATGTCCCTTTAAGAGAGGGAGGGGCTTCTATATAGCAGCAAAGCTCACATTAGAGTCCAGCCCACCAGGCATTTGCCCTGTATGCCCTATGGCCAGTCCGGGCCTGCTCAAAAATGTGTATAAGTCTAGCTCATTTATCTAGAGGCCATAATATTCTAACTCCTTAGATATGTTGTATTTGCATTAGAATTTTGCTTTAGAATGTTCCTGTAAGCACTTTGATGGGAAATGTGGTATTTCACAAAGGCAATATTCTCAATATCTTGTAAAAGATAATAATATGAATATAGTTTTAAAAGCACAAATCTCTATAATTTCTTTCTGCATTTTAGATTTAAAAAATCATTACATCCAAAGAAAGAAAAGAACAAAAACAGAAAAATGAAAGATCAAAAATGATAAAAAATCTGAGGACAAAGATTACAGTAAAAAAATAATTAATACCAGAATGCTTTCATTTTTATAAATTACTCTCTAAATGAAACACATTAGTATGAATAAGGTAATGGACAATTTTCTCACATAAGTCTATGCAGAATTTCATCATAAATAGAGAATTTTAGTCTTATAGGTTTTATATATTATTAGAGACTATTATAGCATTGCCTTTTCAAGTAACATAATGCCAGTAATTTGGATAATTTCATTAATTATCTCAAAATGTGTTTTTTAATGAAACCTTAAAGTAATATGCTTTTATAACAAGGCTGTTATCTTTACACTATTATTACTTAAAATGACAAACATTAAACTTAAAGCTTTTTTCATAAATATTGATTAGCAGTATTAATATGCCAATAAATTACACATGATCTATATTTATACATTGCATGTTCCTGTGAGGATTTTCCTCTAGGATCCTTATCAAAAAGGAAATAGTTGAAATACCTTTCTTCTTCACACAGAAGAAAATGTTATTTTTATTTAAATATATATTTATTTAAACTCTCTCTCTCTCTCTCTCTCTCTCTCTCTCTCTCTCTATATATATATATATATATATATATATATATATATATATATATAAAACATGTTTTTCTGAGCGAAGAACAAAGGTATTTCAACTGATTAAAAATATGCAGTGTTTTAACATGATATTGTATGTGCCAAGGTATGTGTGAACTGCACACATACATACATACAAATACACATACAGTATATACATACACACATACCAAATTACCCATTCCAGTCTAATACCTTGTCATATACTATATCATGCACTATTCTGAGCATAGGTCTGTAATACTGATAGCTACCCCTTCTAAAGTGAGTGCGCGCACACACCTTTTCTAAACCTAGCGCAAATCTCATTTCAAAGTGCGTACTGCAATTTAACGTGAGTTTTTGTTTTTGAATGCCGGTGGTCCTGGAGAAGCGTTAGATATTAGTGCTGTAAATTCATTTCAAACTGAAAAATCCTGCACCCAGTAAATGTTTGTGGGTGGAGCATATGCTCACAAAGCAATTGGCCCTATTGAAAGCACAGGTGCAGTCGTCCCCAGTTCCCTCCACTTGGCACCTTCCGGTCCTAGGATTCCCCTCACTAGGCGGATGTTCTCAGGTTCCCTTCCCAGGATCCTCTGGCTAGGCCAATGTTCTTTAGTTCCTTCCGCTCAGCTCCTTCCAGTCCCTGGGTCCCCTTTGTTCGGTGAATGTCATTCAAAGAGTGCATGGGCTCTGGATCCTTCAGCCACTCAAATTGTACATACAACTGAGTTCTAACAAGCATGTACTCGGTAACAAAATATACAATTTTTAAACTCTGAGACTACTACCAGGCCATGTTAATTTTATATTATAAAGGATAGTAGTTGTTTTGTGACTTCATACTTTGTTGTACCGATACCCCAGTGTCTTTGTCAAGAGTAGACCAGGTTCCACTGTTGTCATGAAATGATGCTATATTGTACAGGGTCAGGGTACTGTGAGTCAAACATATCATAGGGTATTATTAGTGGCAGCATTTACTGGTACAGTCACTCTGTGCACAGGGGTAATTACTGACAGGGAGGATCTTTTATGGTAAAACCTACTGGCACCCACTCTCCCTTAATTTGGGCACTAACATAATTTTTTATGTGAGGAGATATATGCAGCAGTAGCTACTGTTATCTACTTTCTCTCAATGTTTAATACTGAGTATATTAGATGCAAATGGTCTTAAAGGGCCACTGTAAGTAAATATTTTCTATGCCTGTTACTAACTAACTACCCCAAATACGCTTTTTATCAATAGCATTTCATTAACATATCTCTACCGTATATCAGAAATCTTGTCTGCAAATTTAATTGTTTTCTAAGCCCACTCCGTGGGTGTCCTTTGCTCTGCACCAATCCGTTTACAATACCTAGGTTTCAAAATGGCGCTTTAAACACAAAGTTATTGGTTTAAGTATTTTGAACATGCAGTGCTGAAAATAGTGGGCAGGATAACGTGACATCATCGGCGAATAAAAGATATAACTTTTAGAACGTTATGAAACTTCGTTTTGGAAAAAATATAGGTCAGTAGGTTTTAATTAATGTTTATTAACTTTAATATGTTAGTTGTTTAGCTTAAAAATTATAACAGAAAGTAATCCTTTAAGAATGCTGCTTCTTAAATCCTGTTTCCGGTGAGCCTGAAAGTTCGGGCAGAAACAGATGCATAGGGGGCTTGGTAAATTGGCCCCCATGAGTCTACTTAGGTTTAGCATTCAACAAAGAATACCAAAAGAACAAAGCAAATTTGATGATAAAAGTAAATTAGAAAGTTATTTAAAATTGTATGCCCTATCTGAATCATGAATGTTTAATTTTTACATTACTCTCCCATTAAATAGAGGACAACATACTAGTTCATCCACACTCACTTGGCCCTTTTTTGATGTAGTTGTTTACTACATTTACCACATTTTCATACTTGACAATACTCCATAATAAAGTGCGTATTTGTGTTAAAAAATGTGATTACTCTATAGATATGGTTACTATTGCAGAGCCCTTGTGGTATCATAAATTATAGAGTGAGTAATTAAGTGGGGATATGATTTAGTACTAAGGAGAGTTGTTCCTGTTTTCTGGATTTGTGGGTATTAATTAACTAAAAAAGTAATCAATGGCTGTTCAGTTTGTAATGATGATTCTGAAATTAATTTCCCTGCTCTAAACTAGAATGGCAAAACCAAAACATTAAGGGCTAGATTACAAGTGGAGCTCAAGGTAAATCAATAGCGTTAGTTTGTATTACAAGTTAGCACATAAGCAAAAGACTCAGGAGTGCTAACATCTGAAGGTCAGATAAAGCAACCGTATTAAATCACTTTCACCATGGTCTACTATAAGGCACACTAAAAAAAGCTTTTACCTTTTTCTCACTCAAGCACTAACCCAAAGGTGTGCTAGGAAAACTGCGGTATAGCTGAAGGAGCATCAAGCATACTCTAAATATCTATGTTCTTCACTTAGAAGAAAAGGTTCTAATGTTTTATTTTTAAATATATATTTTATACATATCTTAATAATTTTTTGTATAATATATATGTGTGTATATATATAGAAAAGAACAGAGGCAGGGCGCATCCCCTCTAAGTGTAATATGTTTTTAACAGGCACAAATTTATTAAAATATACAATTTCAAACTCACACATTCAAACCTCAAACATGTGAGGTATGTTCAAGCACTGGGAGAACAACTTTCTGGGTCTCTCAAGGCAAATCTGTAGCAATGTATTTGATACAGCTCACTCGGTCTGGAGGTTTTAGATGTTAGTTCCTCACTAATGATGTCCAGTAACAGAGACTCCTACGGTCCCAAAATTGTCCCCAGAAGGGATTAAAAGTGTTCCAAAAACACCAACAGTTAATAGTTCTGTTCAAAGTATATGTAAATACAGTTACCACCACGCTCAGTCTTCTGAACAGCTGAGGCGCAAGAAAAAAGCCGGCTTGCTTGCGGTTGCGATAGCTGAAACGGCTGACGTGGTGACGTGATGCGGTGGGCGTGGCCTTACGCGTTTCGTAGAGAATCTCCCTACTTCGTCAGAGGCTGCCCACTGTAACCACCAATGCATCTTAAATAGCAATACCTGAGGACACCCTATTTTCCGGAACTGCCTTTAGGTATATCTGAAACCATATTTGTTAAGGGCAACATGTGCATACATTTCATATATTTAACACATTGAAATAATTTAATCATTTTGTCGCCCGTATTTTAAAAATATATGATAAAGGATAAACAAATGCATGTCTAGACTGCTAAAAAACATACATGTTAAACACAAAAACACCAGTGACAATATCACCAATAATTACAAATTAATCTAAAATTCCAAAGGAGTGCATTATTTAAAAAATCACATTTCATTACACTTCATAAATTTTTATTTATAAATAAAACATATATATCATATAATAATAATAATAATAATAATAACCTTTAAAAACCCTTATGATATACATGAAATGGTAATCATAACTCAGTCACACATATATTTTATAGAAATTACAAAAAATAATTTAAGTTCCGTTCAATCTAAAATTAAAATTAAAACGTCATTGCTTTCCTATTAATTAAAGGTCAACCCAGTATTTATAGTGTTGAAATTCCTTATCTCAGATCTGTATGTGAAAATACTTTGTAACATATAGTCTACAACTCATGATTTATAATCTATAATTTATATATAAAAAACTGTACCATATTGCGTATACTCCATACATAAATTAATTAATATGAGGTGTGAAATAAAATAAAATATAATATATTATATAAAAAAATTCAATGTGTATACCCATTCACTAGATTACACCTTACTACAAACTAATGTGAATACATATGTGAGTGTAAGTGGTCTAAAATTAGGAATGGATATTTATGACAAGTCGGTATGAAAGGGAGGAGGGCACAATAAAATGACATCTATCCCAAAAGGGACAACTCATATTTCGCCACTAAATGATAGTTTAAAATTAATGATGATAAAATTAATATTCAATCATCTACTAAAAAGGCCGCTAGATCTATTTCTCGGTTCATCCCACTGGGCTCTAGTGTTCCCAGAGTCCTAATCCAATAGGTTTCTCTTCTTCTCAGGGCTATCAATCTGTTGCCTCCTCTTATATCAAGTTTTACTCTCTCAATAGCCTTAACCTGTAAACTACTTGGATCTTTGTTGTGGGCGTCAGAAAAATGTGCTATAACCCCATGGGACAAAACACCTTTTTCAATGTTAACAACATGTTCCCTAAAGCGGGTTTTTAAACTTCTTTAAAACCCGCTTTAGGGAACACTTTCTATTAAACGGACAGTACAGTTAGCTTTTTTCTTCAAGACTGACAGTACTTACTCCTTTTGAATTACCAGAGTTTCTCCTGTTACTCACGTATACAGACCCACTACCTAAGACTAGACATGGCAGGTGTGGACACAGGGATTTCTAACATGGCAGACATAAATTACACTGATGACAATATTGCATCTGACAATATTATACAAGGGGAACCTATTGATGCACAAACAACAGATTATTGCTATGAAATTTTTGACTTAATTACAAGGAAAAAGTTTTTTGACAAAATCTTTTCTGAGGATTTGGAAAAAGACAATTTAGATATTAAAAAGTCTTTTAAATCTCTGCAACATACTTTAACAACGGATTTAAGATTAATGTGGGATATAGTAGCATTCCAAAAATATCTTGACTATCAACGTATCCCAAGAAGGTTGAGAATAAAAAAAAATACCCCTCATTCGAATTTGAGGATACAGCAGATATGGAGGAATGGAATGTTGCTTTATCAGAGTGTTCATTCAAACTGATAAATATCCTAATAAGAGTGAAAACAAAGAAACGTGATAAACTACATACAGAAATAAGTCTTAAAAAAAGAGGTATTAAAAAACTTTGAGCATTGCACTAATTTTGCTGACCATAAAAAGAAAATGGATGAAGCAATAAACAAATATGACGCAGAACAAGCCTCAAGAAAAGGTAATAAAATCAACCGTGACAAAGAGGACTATGAGCAAAACAAGGTTTACAATTGGGCAGTAGTTCGAAAACAAAGGAGAGATCACAACTGGAAAAACAAACAACAGGCAAATAAAAATAACAGTGGGAAAAATCAGCAAACCCCGAAAACTAATGAGGATCAAAAAGACCATCCAAAGTCTATTATGAAAAGCAAACAAAAAAGAAAGTAGTCTTCAGTAATGATGAAGGAGAGTCCACAGATTCAGATGTCACATCTAGAGGCACTGGGGTTTCTACCGGTTCCTCTACTTTTTCTTCCCTCTCCTCTTCCCCTTCCCCTTCTTCTTCTGTTTTTTTACAGGAACCAATGGCAGACAAGTTAGAGGAAAATCCACGGCCGGTCCGACCAAAGACAAGAAAAGTTACGCAAAAAAAAAAGGAGGAGAAGATGGAGAAACAAAAGGTCAAGAAAAGAACAAAAAGAAGAAGTGACTATAAAATCAGACCCTCTCCTCCCAGAACTTGTATATCCTACTATAAATGAATTAAGTGTAGTGAATATCTCGGACTATTCTCTTACTAAAGATGAGACAAAGGTCTTATCAAAAGGACTTGGGTTTGCACCCACCAATAAATTTTCTAGCTTTAGTACTTTGCTGGATGTCAATTAATTTGTTCACAAGTTGTCTCTTAAAAGGTACTTTGCGCAGAATAGAGATCATGACATGCCAATTACTAAAACTGTTACAAATATTCAAAGTGACTCTAATGTTGCGCACTTAGTGTTCAAAGATGCATGTGCACTAACCACACTAGAGGATTTATATTCAGATAGCCTAAGCCATGAAAGTTCTAATCAAAAGCCTTTGCCTAAACAGTTAATACATCATTCCGACCTTTATCCAAAGAACTTTAGAGGGCCATTGGTTAATGCTTTTCAAAAAGCTGTCCAAGCTGATATATTGCGGTTGGAAGATATCACTGGGAACAATGTTGCCTCCCCTAATCTTACGTTTAAAGAAAGACAAGCTATCAAGTCTTTACAAAATAATGAGGATATTGTAATACGTAATTCTGATAAGGGAGGCAGCATTGTTGTCATGAATAAAGAAAGCTATTTCAATGAAGCCTACAGGCAGTTGTCAGACAGCAGTACATATCGAAGACTAAACAGTAACCCCACAAACATATTTAAAAATAGCTTAAAACAATTGGTAGCAGATGGTATTGCTTTAGGGGTCTTTAAGGAACAAGACATGAATACTCTGGTTCCTGATAATCCAAATGTCCTGTGTTTCATCATGTACCAAAAATACATAAGAGTGTGGACTGTCCTCCGGGTAGACCCATAGTGGCTGGTATTGGCTCCATCTTTGAACCTCTAGGGGAATGGCTGGATTCTGTTCTCAAGCCTGTCGCCACATCTCAGCACAGCTACCTTAGGGACAGTTCTCACTTACTGAATACATTAGACAAAATTAACTGGCAGTCTAATTATACCTGGCTTGTTATTGACATTACATCCTTATATACTTCAATCCCTCAGACTTTAGGTATTAAGGCTGTTGAGTTCTTTTTGCAAAGGGACTCAGGTTTAGATCCTCCTAGGATTGAATATATTTGCAAAGTACTTAGGTTTCTTTTGTCTCATAATTATTTTTTATTTGACAACCAATATTATTTGCAAACCTGTGGCACAGCCATGGGGGCTAAATATGCGCCCTCTTTTGCAAATATCTTTGTGGCATGGTGGGAGCTTCTCTATGTCTATGCTCCAGTTAACCCTTGGTGCAAGGACATAGAGTTGTTTGTACGATATATAGATGACCTCCTCCTCATTGTTAAGAAACCGGTTAATGATGCCCTTTTTCTGAGTTTATGAAATTTTGTAACAACAATGAAATGGGCTTAAGATTCACCAGTGAATACAGTGGAGTAAGTGTCAACTATTTGGATCTTACCTTGCAGGCCATTGATAATATCATTGTTACCAAAACATTCAGGAAACAGACGGCAGGAAACACTATACTCCATGCAACCTCACAACACCCACGACACTTAATAGAATCAATACCCAAATCTCAATTCATAAGACTAAGGCGAAATACCAAGTCCAATAGTATCTATGAACAACAGTCTTTTGAACTTAGGAACAGATCAATTAAAAGAGGTTACAATTTTCAAAAGTTAGAAAGATGTAGAAATATGGTTAGTACTTATGACCAAGATATCCACCACACCAAGTCCAGGGATGACAGTTTTGAAGACGCCATTGTCTTCACTACAGAGTTTAGTCAACAGTATCAGGAGATTGTTAATATTTTGAAAAGACATTTACCAATTTTAGACACAGATGATGTTTAGTGTGACTATATTCATAAATGCAAATTTGTTCCTAAAAAATCCAGAACCCTAGGACAAATATTGTCACCAAGCTTGGTAAAAAATAAATCTCATAGTATGGTTGGGAACTGGCTGTCTAAAAAAGGCACCTACAGATGTGGGGCAAGAACATGTTATGCTTGTCCTAATGTGCTCCAAGGCAATACATTTTGTTGTACTGCTGATAAAAGCATATATAACATTGATTTGTATGCAAACTGTTCCACTCAGTATGCAATATACCTTCTTACTTGCAAACTTTGTTTCTGCCAGTACGTTGGCATGACCACCCGTCATGTCAGAACCAGATTCAACGAACATGTCAGGGACGTTAAGAATTATGATGTAGATTCTGCAGTTGCTAACTATTTTAATAACTTTCACTTTTCCAATATAGCTAATCTATCACTACAATCTATCACTAGAGGTGGTAACAAGTCTAACAATTTAGAAAAGAAAGTACTATATTGGATTTTGAAACTCAAAACATGTCATCCATCAGCCATGAATAGAGTGTGATGTCAGCTATTTTCATAGATGATTGACTTTGTATGCTGATTACATATTCCATTTATTAGTTTGTAATAATATGGTCAATGATTTCTGGTGTATATACTCTATTGTTATTACAATTATTTTCTCATATATATATATATATATACAACAGAGGGGTTTTTTGGTTACGCACACCACAAAAGGACTGTTTAAACTTAACACACATATTGTGGGAGTGCTACCAAAGTGACCAAAATAATTACAAAACAACAAAAGATATTTTGGTGCACATCCAACCACTTAAGTCCACTCTTTCATGGCATATTAGTATATGCTTCTGTCTGCCAAATATACTTTCTTAAATAGAAATAATTTCTTAAATAGGGAGCTGACCAAATCCCTCCCCTTTGGTTACTGCACGCCACCCAGCCCAGGTGTGTTCCTGATAAATATACTCAATAAGCTAGAAAGCTTCACACTGTGTAGACATGACTTGCTGCAGTGTGGAAACTGGTTAGTATAGGACCGGTCTGATGTGGGACACCTTGTAAGTGGTAGACTGGCTTAGCAGAATATGATCATATTGTGTGACTAAGATCCCATTTCATTTAAAGGCATTTTTTAAAAAGCAAAAAAAAAATAAAAAATTTTGCAGCATAAATATAAGTCAATACTATTGCAAGATGTTAATCTCAATTTTATTTGAACTATGTAAATATATTTAGCAGATAGAAGTATATTTGTTTTTGCAGCACAAATATAAGCTCATATTATTGCGAGATGTTTATCCCAATCTTATTAGAAGCTATGTAAGTATATTTGGCAGACAGAAGCATATACTAATATGCCATGAAAGAGTGGACTTAAGTGGTTGGATGTGCACCAAAATATCTTTTGTTGTTTTATATATATATATATATATATATATATATATATATATATATATATATATATATATAATTTTTCATATTATTCTTTTTTCAAAATTATTATTCCTTGTAGATGGATGTTTTCAGTATACATCATTCTTTATTATTCTTTGTTAAAAGGTATATTAAAAAGTATATTATGAGGTTCTAAAACTTTAATATATATGATGCATATGTTCTTTATTATTTTTGTCACCAGTGTACACATTCTATTTACTGTATCAATCTAAAACTACCCTGTGTCCATACAGGACTTGCTATGTTTTTACCTGTTTTTATGTAAGGCAGTGAAGAGGTTAACTTTTGATTCTCTGCCTATAAATAGATTGGGTTGTAACATAGACAGCAGTCTATGAGTAAGCGCCACCAGGGGGCGCGAAACGCGTAAGACCGATTGTCCTGCCTGTCTGTCAGTCTGCCTTTTTTACTACATTTCAATAAAAGATATTTTTCTAATTAAATATTTTTTTCTTGTCGGTCTGTACGGTAGTGCCTGCTACCTGCTTCTCTGCACTAAGCCCAACTGGCACTCTGAGCAGTGGCAGTATTTAAAATGCTGGTGCACTGAGAATTTTTAGCTATGCTTCACATGCACGTGGAGAGAAAAATGATAACACTAAAACACTGATAACTTTTACTAGAAGCATTTTTGCCAATACATATATATTGCAAATATGTTTTATTCAAAGATTGAATTAATCTATGTGCATTTCAATTTTGACCGGAATATCCCTTTAAAGAGCAGAGCATTTTCAAAACCTAACGCCTAGATTACAAGTTTTTGTCGGAAAGGCTTGCGGCTCTAACGCTCCTTTTTTTTCCACCACTCCCTTAAGCCAACGCTGTTATTACAGGTTTTTTTAAACCTGGCGTTATCCGCAAAAAGGTGAGCGTTGAGCAAAATTTAGCTCCACATCTCACCTCATTACCAGCGTTGCTTACGGTAGCGGTAAGATGGCTAAACGTGCTCATGCACGATTTCCCCATAGGAAACAATGGGGCTGAGCCGGCTGAAAAAAAACCTAACACCTGCAAAAAAGCAGCGTTCAGCTCCTAACGCAGCCCCATTGTTTCCTATGGGGAAAGAAAAAATATGTCTGCACCTAACACCCTAACATGAACCCCGAGTCTAAACACCTCTAATCTTACACTTATTAACCCCTAATCTGCCGCCCCCGACATCATCGCCACCTGCATTATACTATTAACCCCTAATCTGCCGCTCCGGACACCGCCACCACCTACATTATACTTATAAACTCCTAATCTGCTGCCCCCAAAATCGCCGACACCTACATTATAGTTATTAACCCCTAATCTGCCGCCCCTAACGTCGCTGCAACTATATTAAATTAATTAACCCCTAATCTGCTGCCGCCAACGTCGCAGCCTGTCACAGTCTGTTTGGAAAACAGAGTTATCTAGAGAACAAAGAAGAAACTTCAATTAGACCACAGCTGCTGAGATAAAAGTTTAGGATTGTGGATTAGAATTATATGAAAAACACATAGGTTACCATAATGACAACGTGAGTCTCAAGTATAATTCTAAGCAGTTGATATAAGTTTCAAATAAAAATAAACAAGAACTTAGAACTGCCACCTGCGAGTTACTACAGTGAAATCCAGTTAAGTTTAATGAATGAAACTTGTGTGGAATAATGACAGAAGTTATAGAAAAAATACAGGCTGAGACACTGTAGCAATAAAGTATCAACTTACTGAACTCTAATAGAAAAAATGAAAGTTACAATGAGACTGATTAAAAAAACTTCAGGCTGAGTTAAGTTGAGCATACATACTGCAGGTAGTGATTGATTATAATATGATAGCTGCGAGTATATGTTTAGTTTGGACAGCCGAAGTAAAAGAGAGGGAGAGAGGTACCTTATCAGAGCCGGATGGCAAGTATAGATTTTGAGAGGTAGCTTCAATGCCAACTTAGAGTTCCGATGTGGATGTGAGCAGCGGCAATTGCCTGGTTGATCGATCCCGTTGGCGTGTGACGTCACCGCGGATTGATCTTGTAGATCCGGCCGGAATGTCTGATGTTATCGTAGCAGCAGGAGAATCTTGAATAGTAACACAGTAGCTGAGTGAACAGCGCAGGAGGTTTCAAGTAAGCTGAATCACTAAAAGGGTAATCTGTAGATTTTCAGGAGAGCATAGGATCGAGGTTGACTCAATACCAAGCAATGAACTAAAGGAGTGGCAATCTTTTATAGGAAACAGGAAGTGAAGCAGAATGTTGTTAAAGGTACAGCAGCCCTAATTCTTGTTAACAAGTGATACTTAAGGAGAATCCTGACAGGACCCCCTCCTCAAGGAGCAACCCCGGGGCTCAAGGACTGGGATGGTCAGGATTCCTACGATGGAACAGTGCAACCAGTCTAGGAGCGGAGATGTTAACAGCAGGCTCCCACGAATCATCATCCGGGGTGTAACCCTTCCAACGGATGAGATATTGAAGAACACCACGATGGATACAGGAGTCCAGGATAGAAAGCACCTCATATTCAGTGTTAGGGTCCACAACAACCTCAGGATGGACGGTACCAGAAGTGGAGTTCCTGAGAGCCTTGTAGGGTTTTAGCAGGGATACATGAAAGGTGGGGTGCACCTTCATTGAATCAGGCAGCTTGAGATGAACAGCATTGGAATTGACGATGTGAGTCACAGGGTACGGTCCAATAAAAAGCGGAGCGAATTTTTTACAAGGAATGTTAAGTTTGAGGTTTTTGGTTGATAACCAAACTAAGTCACCAATCGAGTATAACGGAGATGGTATTCTTTTCCTGTCATAATAGTATTTTTGGGTCTTCTTTGCATCTTCTATAGCAGCCTTAACAGCGGAAAAATTGGACGAAATAAGAATGGAAAGATCTGAGATGTTGGGTGAAAAACTCTGGTTGTCGGGCAGTAGTTGAAATCTGGGATGAAATCCGTAGTTAGTATAAAATGGAGTTTGTTTAGTTGTGGAGTGGGTGGTGTTATTGAAGCAGAACTCTGCGTAGGGAAGATGCTTCGACCATTGCAGTGGTTGAGACGAGCAGTAAGTCCTAAGGAACTGTTCAAGCCACTGATTCGACCTCTCAGTCTGGCCGTTGGTCTGGGGATGGTAAGCCGTACTCAGCCGTTTGTCAATTGAAAAAACCTTACAGAATTCACTCCAGAGTTTGCTAGAAAATTGAGTTCCTCTGTCAGTAAGCATAGTATCGGGGATACCGTGATGCTTAAAAACATGATGAATAAGTAGTTGAATGGTTTCAGATGCAGAGGGAAGTTTATGGTAAGGAATGAAGTGTGACATTTTGCTGAACAGATCGACAACAACTAAAATGGTAGTGTTGTTGTCTGATTTTGGAAGATCAACTATGAAATCTAGAGCGATCTCTAGCCAAGGTCTACTAGGCGTAGGTATTGGAATCAAGAGTCCATAGGGAGGATGTTTAGCTCTTTTGGAAACTGTACATTCTGTACAGGTGAGGACGTGCTTTTTTATGTCTTGACAGATTCCTGGCCACCAATAGGAACGTGTGATAAGTTCCTGTGTCTTTTTAATGCCGGGATGCCCAGCTAGTAAAGATTCATGTGAGGACTGCAAAACAATCTGTCTTAATTTAGGAGGGATGTACAATTTATCCTTGAAGTAGTATAAACCATCAGCCTTCTTCTGCAAGTGGGAGATCGGTTTACTGGAGTCCAAAGATTGCTCATGGGAGAGACTTGGGTTGGAGTCTATGACAAAAGAGACAAAGTTTTCTGATGGGATGATAGTATCTTTTGGATAATCGAAACGAGTGTGGGTAGGTAACCTTGATAAGGCATCTGCTTTATGGTTTTTCTTCGCTGGCCGGTAGACAATTTGAAAATTAAACCTAGAGAAGAAGAGGTTCCAGCGGACCTGTCTAGCGGAAAGTGTCCTTGTAGTTTTAAGGTATTGGAGATTCCTATGGTCCGTATATATGACAGTGGGAACTGAGGTGCCCTCTAGTAGGTGACGCCAGTGTTCGAGTGACAACTTAATGGCAAGGAGCTCCTTATCTCCAATAGGGTAGTTTTGTTCCGAGCTGGACAAACAGCGAGAAAAGTAAGCTACAGGATGGAGAGGTTGGTTTATACCAGAACGTTGAGATAAGACTGCTCCTATGGCTACATCTGAAGCGTCTACCTCCAGGGTATAAGGTAAGTCAGGGTTAGGAAATCTCAGGATTGGTGCGGTAGTGAAGCGATGTTTTAATATATCAAATGCTGATTGAGCTTCAGTATTCCATTTAAAAGGTGAATTGGATTTAGTTAGGAAAGTTAGAGGCTTTGTTATGTTCGAGAAGTTCTTTATGAACTTCCGATAAAAGTTCGCAAAACCAAGGAACCTTTGTACCTCTTTCCTGGTTTTAGGCGGGGGCCAGTCGATAATGGCCTGAATCTTGGCTTGTTCCATGTGAATTCCATTGGATGTTATTACATAGCCTAGAAAGGTTATACTCTGTGTGTTGAAAATACACTTCTCGGGTTTTGCATAAAGGAAATTACTCCTCAACCTAGAGAGTACCTGTCTTACGTGTAGAATATGTTCAGAGAAGGTCTTTGAGTAAATGAGTATGTCATCCAAATATATGACAAGGAAAACATCTAGAAAATCTCTAAAGAGATCGTTGATTAGGTGTTGAAATGTGGCCGGGGCATTACATAAGCCGAATGGCATCACGGTGTACTCATACAGGCCGTATCGAGTACGGAACGCCGTGAGCCATTCGTCACCACTTCTTACACGTATTAAGTTATAAGCCCCTCTGAGGTCTAATTTGGTGAAGTATTTAGCCCCTTCTAATCTTTTGATCAATTCAGGGATAAGTGGTAAGGGGTACCAGTTTTTTATTGTGATCTTGTTAAGTTGTCTGTAATCTACAATAGGCCGTAGAGAGCCATCTTTATTTTTCACGAAGAATATGCCCGCTCCAGCTGGAGAGGTGGAGGGGCGAATGAATCCCTTTCTTAAATTTTCCTCAAGATAGGTTTTTAGATGTGAAAGTTCGGCTTTGGATAAAGGAAAAATATGGCCATAGGGTATCTGTGCCCCTGGGACTAGCTCAATAGGGCAGTCATACTTCCTGTGTGGGGGAAGATTTTCTGACTGAGTTTTACTAAATACATCTGCAAAATCCCTGTACTGTTCAGGTAAATGTATATCATCTTGTACAGGGGTGATGTGCATGATGTTTAATGGGAAACATGTGGTACTGCAGTATTTAGAGGAAAAAGTAAGCGTCAAAGTTGTCCAGTTTATGTCAGGGTTGTGTAATGTTAGCCAATTTAACCCTATTATGACTGGAGATGCAGGGGAAGCAATGACATCAAACGTAAGATATTCCCTATGTTGTTCAGGGGTAGAGACTAGTATGGGTATTGTTTGAAACTCTACAAGACCTGAGGAAATAGGCCTTCCATCAATACCCTTTAATAAAACAGGAGACTTTTTGTGGATAAGCGGAATTTTATTGATAAATGTATAATCTTTATCAATGTAACAAGCTGTTGCTCCAGAGTCAATTATTGCGGGCACGTTGAGCCGGTGTTGATCCCACTGAAAAGAGAGTGAGAGTTTACAGTATGTTGTTCTTAATTCAGAGGTATTACAACAATTACTAGAAATAACGGACTCACCCTTGTTAGATCTCTGCAGGGCTGGACAATCCTTAACTGAGTGTTCGTCTGAAGCGCAATAGAGGCACAGATTGTTTTCCCTGCGCCTGATTTTTTCTTGGGGGCTTAAAGGGCCTTTTAGAAAGCCAATGTCCATTGGTTCTATATTGGACTTGTGAGAGGAAGTGACAGGTGTACTACTAGTATTCTTCTTAGTGTATGCCTCTGGGTATGTTCTTTCATGCTGTCTTTCCCTTAATCTCCTATCAATAGTGATACTGAGCTTCATTAACTCTTCTAATGTGGGAGGAATATCCGTGCGGGAGAGTTCATCTTTAACAGAATCTGCTAGACCCAGGCGGAACTGATTCCTTAAGGAGAGATTATTCCATTCGGAATCTTTTGCCCACCTCTTGAAATCTGTAATGTAGTCTTCGACTACCCTTTTTCTTTGTTTCAGAGCCCTGAGTGCTGTCTCTGCAGTCTGTTGTTTGAAAGGGTCCTCATACAATTGACCCATGGCTAAGAGAAACTGATCCAATGAATTGAGTATATTTTCATTGGTCTCAAAAAAACTATTGGCCCAACTGCGTGGTTCCCCTCTAAGGAACGAGATAATAGTCAAGACTCTGATTCTATCATTAGGGTATGACTGTGGTTTTAAAGTGAACAGGAGGAGGCATGCATTTTTGAAATCTCTGTAGTGTGCCCTGTCTCCATAGAATTTTTCAGGAAGACTAACTTGTGGTTCAGGTGTATGTACTTTAGTCTCTAGGTAATCCTTTATGTAAGCTTTAAGTGCTACATTCTCTGCTTTCAATGTGTTAAGGCCATCAGCCAGTAAATCTACTTTTTGATTAAGAGATTGTATTTGTGCGGTCATCTCAGCTGGGTCCATGTTAAAAAAAGGGCTTGGTATTCTGTCACAGTCTGTTTGGAAAACAGAGTTATCTAGAGAACAAAGAAGAAACTTCAATTAGACCACAGCTGCTGAGATAAAAGTTTAGGATTGTGGATTAGAATTATATGAAAAACACATAGGTTACCATAATGACAACGTGAGTCTCAAGTATAATTCTAAGCAGTTGATATAAGTTTCAAATAAAAATAAACAAGAACTTAGAACTGCCACCTGCGAGTTACTACAGTGAAATGCAGTTAAGTTTAAGGAATTAAACTTGTGTGGAATAATGACAGAAGTTATAGAAAAAATACAGGCTGAGACACTGTAGCAATAAAGTATCAACTTACTGAACTCTAATAGAAAAAATGAAAGTTACAATGAGACTGATTAAAAAAACTTCAGGCTGAGTTAAGTTGAGCATACATACTGCAGGTAGTGATTGATTATAATATGATAGCTGCGAGTATATGTTTAGTTTGGACAGCCGAAGTAAAAGAGAGGGAGAGAGGTACCTTATCAGAGCCGGATGGCAAGTATAGATTTTGAGAGGTAGCTTCAATGCCAACTTAGAGTTCCGATGTGGATGTGAGCAGCGGCAATTGCCTGGTTGATCGATCCCGTTGGCGTGTGACGTCACCGCGGATTGATCTTGTAGATCCGGCCGGAATGTCTGATGTTATCGTAGCAGCAGGAGAATCTTGAATAGTAACACAGTAGCTGAGTGAACAGCGCAGGAGGTTTCAAGTAAGCTGAATCACTAAAAGGGTAATCTGTAGATTTTCAGGAGAGCATAGGATCGAGGTTGACTCAATACCAAGCAATGAACTAAAGGAGTGGCAATCTTTTATAGGAAACAGGAAGTGAAGCAGAATGTTGTTAAAGGTACAGCAGCCCTAATTCTTGTTAACAAGTGATACTTAAGGAGAATCCTGACACAGCCACTATATTAAAATGTTATTAATCCCTAAACCTAAGTCTAACTCTAACCCTCACACACCCCTAATTTAAATATAATTTAAATACATCTAAATAAAATAACTACAATTAAATAAATTATTCCTATTTAAAACTAAATACTTACCTATAAAATAAACCCTAATATAGCTACAATATAACTAATAGTTACATGATTTAGCTTGTGATTTATTTTTATTTTATAGGCAACTTTGTATTTATTTTAACTAGGTACAATAGTTATTAAATAGTTATTAACTATTTAATAACTACCTAGCTAAAATAAGTACAAAATTACCTGTAAAATAAATCCTAACCTAAGTTACAATTACACCTAACACTACACTATCATTAAACTAATTACCTAAACTACCTACAATTAATTACAATTAAATTCAATAAACTAAATTACGGAAAAAAACACTAAATTACAGAGAATAAAAAAAGAAATACAAGAATTTTAAACTAATTACACCTAATCTAATCCCCCTAATAAAATAAAAAGGCCCCCCAAAATAATACAATTTCCCTACCCTACACTAAATTACAAATAGCCCTTAAAAGGGCCTTTTGCGGGGCATTGCCCCAAAGTAATCAGCTCTTTTACCTGTAGAAAAAATTACAATACCCCCCCAACATTACAACCCACCACCCACACGCCCCTACTCTAAAACCCACCCAATACCACCTTAAAAAAAACTAACACTACCCCATTGAAGATCACCCTACCTTGAGCCATCTTCACCCAGCCGGGCACAAGTGGTCATCAGATCCGGCCAGATGTCTTCATCCGATGGGGCAGAAGAGGATATCCAGACCGGCAGAAGTCTTCATACTATCCGGGCAGAAGAGGACATCCGGACCGGAAGAAGGCTTCATCCAAGCAGCATCTTCTATCTTCTTCCATCCGACGAGGAGCAACTCCATCTTGAAGACATCCGACGAGGAGCATCCTTCCAGCACGATGGACTAATTGACGTCATCCAAGACGGCGTCCCTCGAATTCCGATTGGCTGATAGGATTCTATAAGCCAATCGGAATTAAGGTAGGAAAAATCCGATTGGTTGATTTAATCAGCCAATCAGATTGAAGTTCAATCCGATTGGCTGATTGGATCAGCCAATAGAATTGACCTTGCATTCTATTGCCTGATTGGATCAAAAATCAACCAATCTGATTTTTCCTACCTTAATTCTGATTGGCTCATAGAATCCTATCAGCCAATCGGAATTCGAGGGACGCCATCTTGGATGACGTCATTTAAAGGAACTGTCATTCGTCGTAAGTCCGTCATGCTGGAAGGATGCTCTACACCGGATGTCTTCAAGATGGAGTTGCTCCTCGTCGGATGGAAGAAGATAGAAGATAAAGCCTTCTCCCGGTCCGGATGTCCTCCTCTGCCCGGATAGGATGAAGACTTCTGCCTGTTTGGATGTCCTTTTCTGCCCCATCGGATGAAGACTTCTGGCCGGATCGGATGACCACTTGTTCCCGGCTGGGTTAAGATGGCTCAAGGTAGGGTGATCTTCAATGGGGTTGTGTTAGGTTTTTTTAAGGGGGTATTGGGTGGGTTTTAGAGTAGTGGTGTGTGGGTGGTGGGTTATAATGTTGGGGGGGGTATTGTAATTTTTTTCTACAGGTAAAAGAGCTGATTACTTTGGGGCAATGCCCCGCAAAAGGCCCTTTTAAGGGCTATTTGTAATTCAGAATAGGGTAGGGAAATTTTATTATTTTGGGGGGCTTTTTTATTTTATTAGGGGGATTAGATTAGGTGTAATTAGTTTACAATTCTTGTAATCCTTTTTTTATTTTCTATAATTTAGTGTGTTTTTTTTGTAATTTAGTTTATTGAATTTAATTAATTAATTGTAGGTAGTTTAGTTAATTTATTTAATGATAGTGTAGTGTTAGGTGTAATTGTAACGTAGGTTAGGATTTATTTTACAGGTAATTTTGTACTTATTTTAGCTAGGTAGTTATTAAATAGTTAATAACTATTTAATAACTATTGTACCTAGTTAAAATAAATACAAAGTTGCCTGTGAAATAAATATAAATCCTAAGCTAGCTACAATGTAACTATTAGTTATATTGTAGCTATCTTGGGGTTTATTTTATCGGTAAGTATTTACAGAGCTTTACGCCCTGTGTTTCTAAAGACCGCTGCTCCATAACCTGTCCGCCTGCTCTGAGGCGGTGGACAGAATACGCCAGAAATCAACCCGATCTAATACGGGTTGATTGACACCCCCTGCTAGCGGCGAATCTGCAGGGGGCGGCATTGCACCAGCAGTTCACAAGAACTGCTGGTGCAATGATAAATGCTGAGAACGTATGCTGTCGGCATTTATTGATGTGCAGCGGACATGATCTGCAATATCGGATCATGTCCACTCACACAATGATAATTCGGCCCCTAAGTATAAGCAGCTGCTTAGTGATTTTTTATTACAACAATGAAACATAATAACGACCCCCATAAGGTTTTCTAAGACAACTTACTTTTACAGACTTTTTATCATCTAAGATAATTTATTAACAATGCATGTCAATTGGATGATTAAAACATTATATATATACACACACACACACAGTATCTCTCTCTCTCTCTCTCTATATATATATATATATATATATATATATACACACACACACACAGTATCTCTCTCTCTATATATATATATATATATATATATATATATATATATATATACAGTATATATATATAGAATATTTATATGTTCGTATAGCCTATTCATTCTACTTTAAATGATGTATGAGCAAACATTGAACAACTCCTGGTGCTTCTGTCTTTTCAGTATATTCTAGTCCTTTAGAAAAAGTTAATGAAGACTTTTTTTCTATAAGATTCACTATTAACATCTAGAAGAATTTTACTACGAATATAATTTAATACATATTTCTAAACTATCAGAATATAACCCTTACTTTGTCATTTCACCATTTCTCTGTTTCTCACACTTTTCTTACTGTTTCCCCCATTTCTTTCTCATTCCCACTTAATTTAATTCTAACCTAACCCACTGGTTCTAGTTCTTCATCATTTCTTTTTAATTATGTTTTCATCAATTATAATTTCAAAATGCATCGGAATAGACACATCTCAAAAGAAGATGCTCTCATACAGAATAATCAAATGATGTTCTTTGCAAAAGAACGCAGCAAACAATGATCAAGCCTTTATTATTTGCAGACTAAATAAATGGAGTAATATCTATTAATATAATTGTAAAACCCAACAGCCTAGAAACCATGTGAAGTTGATGTTTATTTTAACTAGAAAAGCACTAAACATTTATAGTCAAATGTAGCTAATATTATGCAAAAACATAAGCAAGTGTCGGTGCTGAGTGGAACAGATAAATTATTAAGAAGCCGGAATAGCAGAAGTAAAATAAAAACAAACATCATATGCAGCGTGCATCTTATGAATAATGAGGGTGTCTGCAACGGCAGTGAGAGTTGCCAAGTCTCCAAAGTCAAAAGTTCACTAGGAATGTTATTGATGTTGTAAAACATAGAACACTAGAACTTCTTTGATCATCACAAGTAAGCAAAAAGAAGAAAAAATAACTCTAGTTGTTAAAAAAAGAAGCTAAACAACCACGGTCTCCTTTAGTTGTTTTGTGTTTATTTTCTTTTTGTTTGTTTCGTTTTTGTTTGTGTTTCTTACATGTAATAAAACAGTTTTTTTTTATTCATCTCTATCACAAAAATGCACACTGAAGTTGTTGTATTACTTTTCCATATCTTCGCGTTTGGCATTATATTAAACTTGGCATCCCATTTTCTAAAAATAAAATGCCTGTAATTGAAAGTGAAAAAAACAATGTATTTTGAAATGTAATGAGAGAAAAGGATAAAAGGTGTTAATGGTAAATAGAATGTATTAAATAATTATGTATTCTGTGGTAAACCTAATGTCATAGCACTGCGTAAAATGGGACAGATTACAAGTGGCGCACTAAAGATAACTCGGGTCGCGATATACGTGATATTGCTGGACTGTGCTACCATTAACGCGAGACTTGATATTACAAGTCAATGGTAAGCAAGTTTATCAGAGAAGGGTAAGTGTAGCCAACATCGCTCTAGAGCAACCTATACTTTCAAAGGAAATCGCTGAAGTGCTAATGCGCTCATATTACAAGTTCAAAGTTATAGCTTGGCCTTGAGCGAAAGCTGAAGCTATGCTAGAATATTCAGCATAACTTGAGACCTGAAATAAAGTGTAAGGGTTAAAAAATAAGTTACACTAAACATGTGAAAAACACATTAAAATAAAATATTACACACATATATATATATACACATTTTAATACACAATATAGCATTTAAATATTGTTAAAAAAAAATAATATATATATGTGTGTGTGTGTATATATATGTTTGTGTTAATATGTATATGCACACATACATACATATATGCAAATATAAACACATAAATACACATGTATACACACACATATATACAGTATCTCACAAAAGTGAGTACACCCCTCACATTTTTGTAAATATTTTATTATATCTTTTCATGTGACAACACTGAAGAAATGACACTTTGCTACAATGTAAAGTAGTGAGTGAACAACTTATATAACAGTGTAAATTTGCTGTCCCCTCAAAAAAACTCAACACACAGCCATTAATGCCTAAACCGTTGGCAACAAAAAGAGTACACCCCTAAGTTGAAATGTCCAAATTGGGCCCAATTAGCCATTTTCCAGTTGTAATCAAAATTATTCAACACCCATTGCAAATCAGGTTTATTGTCAAAATTTACAGACTTACAGCTGTTTGCGATGAACAAATAAATCAAGAGCAATTGAAAAAGATCAACACCTTTGTGTAGATGTATCAAGCAGTGGATGCTGCAATCTACCCCTGTAGTTTCAGGTCCCCCTGAAACATAAGTTAAGAAGCTGGGGTCTTAAGACCGCTGCTCCTTAACTCGTCAGCCACCTCTGAGGTGGCAGACAGCAATCATCCCAATCGGATACGATCGGGATGATTGACACCCCCTACTAGAGGCCGATTGGACGTGAATGTGCAGGGGCGGTATTGCACAAGCATTTCACACAAAATACTTGTGCAATGATAAATACCGACAGCATATGTTGTCGGCATTTATCAATCTCAGGCGGACAAGATCCACTACAGTGGATCATGTCCGCCTGACACATGATAAATTGGTCCATATGAATGCTTCAAATGGTTTCCCCAAATTCAACTCAAAAGGCAACTTTTAATGAATTCTACGGTGCAAAAATTATTCAACCCCCTGAATAGAATTTCTCACAACAGCACAAATATGCAAAACAGGTGTTGTCTCAAGCACACCTGATGCAACTAATCAAGGGCTTCATTAGTTTCACCACGTGGGCTTCAGCTAGAACACATGAAATAAATAAAAAGAGAGAAGCGCTCAAACTGGAAACGAACAATAGCATAATAGCTTGTTCTATGGCTAATTACCACCCAAGAAGCAGCCTCTTTTTGCTCAATATGTGCCTTTCACAGAGAAAAACTTTCCTGAAGCATATCAGTCTGATCCTGACTTCACAGTACAGTCCAGCCCCGAAATACCAGGCAATCCTTCTCTGAACGAGAGAAACAGCAAAACCCCAGACGTACGTTTCGGCCTATTGTGGGCCTCGTCAGTGAGGTGCAGCCATATCCCTCTAGGCACACTGAGCAACGGGTCCACGTCTGGATTCCCGTTAGGGACTTCCCAAAATGTCATAATTTGCATAAATAAAAAGAGAGAAGCGCTCAACCTGGAAACGAACAATAGCATAATAGCTTGTTCTATGGCTAATTACCACCCAAGAAGCAGCCTCTTTTTGCTCAATATGTGCCTTTCACAGAGAAAAACTTTCCTGAAGCATATCAGTCTGATCCTGACTTCACAGTACAGTCCAGCCCCGAAATACCAGGCAATCCTTCTCTGAACGAGAGAAACAGCAAGACCCCAGACGTACGTTTCGGCCTATTGTGGGCCTCGTCAGTGAGGTGCAGCCATATCCCTCTAGGCACACTGAGCAACGGGTCCACGTCTGGATTCCCGCATCACACTTAGGGAGACTTCCCAAAATGTCATAATTTGCATAAATAAAAAGAGAGAAGCGCTCAACCTGGAAACGAACAATAGCATAATAGCTTGTTCTATGGCTAATTACCACCCAAGAAGCAGCCTCTTTTTGCTCAATATGTGCCTTTCACAGAGAAAAACTTTCCTGAAGCATATCAGTCTGATCCTGACTTCACAGTACAGTCCAGCCCCGAAATACCAGGCAATCCTTCTCTGAACGAGAGAAACAGCAAAACCCCAGACGTACGTTTCGGCCTATTGTGGGCCTCGTCAGTGAGGTGCAGCCATATCCCTCTAGGCACACTGAGCAACGGGTCCACGTCTGGATTCCCGCATCACACTTAGGGAGACTTCCCAAAATGTCATAATTTGCATAAATAAAAAGAGAGAAGCGCTCAACCTGGAAACGAACAATAGCATAATAGCTTGTTCTATGGCTAATTACCACCCAAGAAGCAGCCTCTTTTTGCTCAATATGTGCCTTTCACAGAGAAAAACTTTCCTGAAGCATATCAGTCTGATCCTGACTTCACAGTACAGTCCAGCCCCGAAATACCAGGCAATCCTTCTCTGAACGAGAGAAACAGCAAAACCCCAGACGTACGTTTCGGCCTATTGTGGGCCTCGTCAGTGAGGTGCAGCCATATCCCTCTAGGCACACTGAGCAACGGGTCCACGTCTGGATTCCCGCATCACACTTAGGGAGACTTCCCAAAATGTCATAATTTGCATAAATAAAAAGAGAGAAGCGCTCAACCTGGAAATGAACAATAGCATAATAGCTTGTTCTATGGCTAATTACCACCCAAGAAGCAGCCTCTTTTTGCTCAATATGTGCCTTTCACAGAGAAAAACTTTCCTGAAGCATATCAGTCTGATCCTGACTTCACAGTACAGTCCAGCCCCGAAATACCAGGCAATCCTTCTCTGAACGAGAGAAACAGCAAAACCCCAGACGTACGTTTCGGCCTATTGTGGGCCTCGTCAGTGAGGTGCAGCCATATCCCTCTAGGCACACTGAGCAACGGGTCCACGATTGGATTCCCGCATCACACTTAGGGAGACTTCCCAAAATGTCATAATTTGCATAAATAAAAAGAGAGAAGCGCTCAACCTGGAAACGAACAATAGCATAATAGCTTGTTCTATGGCTAATTACCACCCAAGAAGCAGCCTCTTTTTGCTCAATATGTGCCTTTCACAGAGAAAAACTTTCCTGAAGCATATCAGTCTGATCCTGACTTCACAGTACAGTCCAGCCCCAAAATACCAGACAATCCTTCTCTGAACGAGAGAAACAGCAAAACCCCAGACGTACGTTTCGGCCTATTGTGGGCCTCGTCAGTGAGGTGCAGCCATATCCCTCTAGGCACACTGAGCAACGGGTCCACGTCTGGATTCCCGCATCACACTTAGGGAGACTTCCCAAAATGTCATAATTTGCATAAATAAAAAGAGAGAAGCGCTCAACCTGGAAACGAACAATAGCATAATAGCTTGTTCTATGGCTAATTACCACCCAAGAAGCAGCCTCACATGTTGAGCAAAAAGAGGCTGCTTCTTGGGTGGTAACTAGCCATAGAACAAGCTATTATGCTATTGTTCGTTTCCAGGTTGAGCGCTTCTCTCTTTTTATTTATGCAAATTATGACATTTTGGGAAGTCTCCCTAAGTGTGATGCGGGAATCCAGACGTGGACCCGTTGCTCAGTGTGTCTAGAGGGATATGGCTGCACCTCACTGACGAGGCCCACAATAGGCTGAAACGTACGTCTGGGGTTTTGCTGTTTCTCTCGTTCAGAGAAGGATTGCCTGGTATTTCGGGGCTGGACTGTACTGTGAAGTCAGGATCAGACTGATATGCTTCAGGAAAGTTTTTCTCTGTGAAAGGCACATGTTGAGCAAAAAGAGGCTGCTTCTTGGGTGGTAACTAGCCATAGAACAAGCTATTATGCTATTGTTCGTTTCCAGGTTGAGCGCTTCTCTCTTTTTATTTATGCAAATTATGACATTTTGGGAAGTCTCCCTAAGTGTGATGCGGGAATCCAGACGTGGACCCGTTGCTCAGTGTGCCTAGAGGGATATGGCTGCACCTCACTGACGAGGCCCACAATAGGCCGAAACGTACGTCTGGGGTTTTGCTGTTTCTCTCGTTCAGAGAAGGATTGCCTGGTATTTCGGGGCTGGACTGTACTGTGAAGTCAGGATCAGACTGATATGCTTCAGGAAAGTTTTTCTCTGTGAAAGGCACATGTTGAGCAAAAAGAGGCTGCTTCTTGGGTGGTAACTAGCCATAGAACAAGCTATTATGCTATTGTTCGTTTCCAGGTTGAGCGCTTCTCTCTTTTTATTTATGCAAATTATGACATTTTGGGAAGTCTCCCTAAGTGTGATGCGGGAATCCAGACGTGGACCCATTGCTCAGTGTGCCTAGAGGGATATGGCTGCACCTCACTGACGAGGCCCACAATAGGCCGAAACGTACATCTGGGGTTTTGCTGTTTCTCTCGTTCAGAGAAGGATTGCCTGGTATTTCGGGGCTGGACTGTACTGTGAAGTCAGGATCAGACTGATATGCTTCAGGAAAGTTTTTCTCTGTGAAAGGCACATGTTGAGCAAAAAGAGGCTGCTTCTTGGGTGGTAACTAGCCATAAAACAAGCTATTATGCTATTGTTCGTTTCCAGGTTGAGCGCTTCTCTCTTTTTATTTATGCAAATTATGACATTTTGGGAAGTCTCCCTAAGTGTGATGCGGGAATCCAGACGTGGACCCGTTGCTCAGTGTGCCTAGAGGGATATGGCTGCACCTCACTGACGAGGCCCACAATAGGCCGAAACGTACGTCTGGGGTTTTGCTGTTTCTCTCGTTCAGAGAAGGATTGCCTGGTATTTCGGGGCTGGACTGT
Organism: Bombina bombina; assembly: GCF_027579735.1. Lineage (NCBI taxonomy): Eukaryota > Metazoa > Chordata > Amphibia > Anura > Bombinatoridae > Bombina > Bombina bombina. The sequence continues at coordinate 673,863,457 of NC_069501.1, read as the reverse complement.
ACTGTGAAGTCAGGATCAGACTGATATGCTTCAGGAAAGTTTTTCTCTGTGAAAGGCACATGTTGAGCAAAAAGAGGCTGCTTCTTGGGTGGTAACTAGCCATAGAACAAGCTATTATGCTATTGTTCGTTTCCAGGTTGAGCGCTTCTCTCTTTTTATTTAGAACACATGAAATACCTGAAAAGGCTGCAACCATATTTCTGAGAAGGCAGGTTGAGAAAAACCCTTGTGTAACTGCAAAAGACCTACACTTGGTGGCATCAAGTTTCAGTTTGCACAGTAAGGCGTGTACTAAATGAAGGTTTCCATGCCACAACTCCAAGATGTACACCTCTACTCACCTAAAAGCACAAGAAAAGTTGGCTCCAATATGCTCAAAATCATATACATAAGCCACAGAAGTTTTGAGATGCTTTTCTGAGGAGCAATGAAACAAAACCAGAACTTTTCTGCCCTATGGATCAGCGATATATCTGAAGGAAGAAGAAGGGGGGGTTAACCCCCCCTTTTTTTGCTCTGGACATACACACAATCTGGTATCTGACTGATACATACTTTCAACGACTTAGTTTCAGTCAGTAGCCCAGACCCAGAATAAATAGCTTTGGTTAGAGTATATTGTATGTATCTGTATATATTTTGTACTAATATCTCTTGCTTTTAAACATACCAATAAACTTTGACTTTAAAGCATTAGGACTCAGCACATTGGTGCTGCTTTCAAAAACAAGTGATTGCAGCCAGTGGTAACTGAGTCCAACACTCTTAAATTGGATAAGACAAAAAATCCTCTAACAGGATATACATTTTTCTTATGAAAGCAAAGCTTTTTTTAATCAACTAGTGATCTTCACTAACAGGTCCCTTTAGCACTTATTCTATTACTTTCTACACATTCCATTTTTTACTTGCTAGCGGTTTCAAGTATACCCTTAGAACCTAGCAGCTCCAAGAGACCCTATACCTCACTAGCCAGGAACATCCATTCCTAGGCTATAGACAACGCTTAATACTAATTCCTCACTTTTACATATATATACATATATATATATATATATATATATATATATATATATATATATATATATATGTATATATTCATATAGATATATTGGTATGAATCAGGGGTCAAGTCCTACAAAAAAAGTGTGGGAACTCACCAAGACTTCCACCCCCCTCACAATTAATATATTTATTTTATATATATATATATATATATATATATATATATACATATATATATATATAAATATATATATATATATATATATATATATATATATACACACACACACACATTTACACACACTGTATTTATATCTATATAATCTTTATACTTTGGTTAATGAAAGCAAATTAAATCCAATGAAGGATTGAATGGTTGCCTGAGAATCCTCCTCTGTCACAGAGTCTCACTCACTTAAAAGTCTCTCTCAGAGTCTCACCCATTGAAATTTTTCTTTCATGATTCAGATAGAGAATACAATTTTAAACAACTTTCTAATTTACTTCTATTATCTAATCTGTTTCATTCTTTTGGTGTCATTTGTTAAAGGAGCACCAATGCACTAATGGTTTCTAACTGAACACATGGGTGAGCCAATATGCAGCCAGCAATCAACAGCTAGAACCTAGGTTCTCTGCTGCTCCTGAGTCTGCCTAGATAAACATTTCAGCAAAGGATAACAAGAGAAGGAAGCAAATTAAATAATAGAAGTAAAATGGAAAGTTGTTTAAAATGTATTCTCTATCTGAATCATGAAAAAAACATTTTTGGGTTTCATGTCCCTTTAAGAAACAATAGTCCTATTTCTGCTGAGGGGTGCTAAATAATCCCAGAGCAAGTCACACATAAATGTAATCACCACAGTGCAAGGGGATCACACAGCAGGACCGCTGAAAGGTTTGAATTTAGTGTATTGTAGGAAGAGTTACTGCCCATTACTAGAGGATCTCAGTATCCCTCTAGCCAGACTGTTCTCTAGTTATTTCTACCAGCAACAGCAGTGTTTACTGAGTTATTAATGTTCTCTGTCCAGAGGGAACTTAGTTCCTCCTGCAAAAATAGTGCAGGAACTCTGTTCCCATGCGTTCCCGCTTGACTTGACCCCTGGTATGAATATATATTTTACAAAAAATTATATATATATATATATATATATATATATATATATATATATAAAGATAGTAGTAGTAGATGGCGCTGGTCTATTGAGTGATTTTCTCTAGTAAGTGAAGAGAAAAAAGGCTTGATGCATATATTGAAGCCAATTAATATGGGTGCAGTATACTCACTCCATAAGATGAATCTTTACAGCTGAAAGGGAACGTAGCGTCAGATGGCAAGGGTCCACAGGTTCCTGGAGTCAAATACTGAATTTTCAGGTTTATCCAAAAGTGGACTATAAATGAATAGAGACCCAAATGACAAAAGTATCCAGTGTATAATTGAAAAAAAATGTAGTAACTTACTCTATAAATAAGGAGATTCCAGCTCAGCACAGCAAAACAAGATCTTGACAATCTTTCAACAAAGGATAAAAGGTTTTATTTGCTCAACGCGTTTCAACGTATTACACGTCTTTATCAAGAGCATACATTAAAACATTTAAAACAGGTAAGTAAAACCAAGTATTGAGTGTGTTTGCTGTGGCTACAGGGCTGGTTTATATACAGGTGAACAATTAGTTCCAATTTCCTGTTGAGGACAGGAAATTGGACTCACAAAAACTTCATAAAATGTTTAATACTATATATATGCATCAATAGTAAACTATTCCTGAGAATAAAAATGAAGAAAAATATATTTTAATGAAAATCATTAAAAAACCATCAAAGTTTAAAAATAGAGGCTTAGTTTAGTATTGATACGTTATTTAACCAATCAAAACACTTCTTGAATATTTAGACCAATGAACAGACAGTAGTATAAAGTCCTCAATCAAGTAGTCCGTTGTGTAACAGTTCCTTTTCAGGTCCGATCTGTGGTCATATGCTTCTCTTGTCTAATCAGAGGACGGCTGTAATCCAAGGGTGAAAGCATCAATCCGGAAGAGTCAAAATTCTGTGTACTAATAGAGGGAGTGTCCTGAATGACATCAGACATACATCTCAGCCAATAAAACAAGATAAATAATTCTTAAACAAAAGCAGGAAAAAAAGTGACCAGTATTTGCTCTTCAGAATGGATCTGAAACATTTGTGACACACTACATTCATATTTCAAAAAGGGAATCCTTACTGCAAATATTTTGTTTAAGGAAATTTCATGGTGAGAGCCCACAGATCTAGTAACATGATTATAAATAAATATTTTGTTTAAGGAAATTTCATGGTGAGAGCCCACAGATCTAGTAACATGATTATAAATAAATATTTTGTTTAAGGAAATTTCATGGTGAGAGCCCACAAATCTAGTAACATGGTTGTGAATAAATATTTTGTTTAAGGAAATTTAATGGTGAGAGCCCACAGATCTGGTAACATGATTATAAATAAATATTTTGTTTAAGGAAATTTTAAATATTGCCTCTAACATAAGAAATAATAAAAATAAATAGATATGTGCAACATTTGAATAGTGAAAATTTAATTGTGCTTATTTACTATAGAAAGTCCCTATACTAATACATTATTATTAATAATGAAATGAATAAAAAGAAATAAAAATGAATGAATAAAAAGAAATAAAAATGTGATAGATTGAAAGTGAATGTGATGTCTTAAATATTGATTTAATCCTAAAGTATAACATAAGTGTGAATGGTATGTGTGAAGTGTTGATGAGATACCTAAATGTACCTAATAGTTTATGAGTGTAGCATTAATTTAATAATGTGTCAAGAATAGTGTATTAAATTAATAGTAATATATTTGATATGTTAGATAAAGGCTGCTATCCTAATGTCCTTGTTTAGACCCCATTGGTTGTAGGTTCTCATAGTGTGAATCCACCAAAGTTCCCTTCTGTCTAGTTCTTTTTCCAGCATCCCCCCCCCCCCCCTCCAGTGGGTAGACACTCTTTCTATACCCAACCAGAGGAAATGATTTTTGTTGAAATCTTGACAGGAATTACAATGTAGGGGTACACCATGATCTTCGTGCTTTTTCTCTATTTTATTGAGATGTTCTAGTATACGTGTTTTTAAAAACCTGGTTGTTTGGCCTAAGTATTGGATCTTACAATTGCACTGTAGAAGGTAAATGACGTTAGTGGTTTTGCATGTTATGAAATGTTTAATAATAAATGTCTGTCCTGTAGTGGATGAAGTAAATGACTTGTGTACCCTTTTTGTGTAGTTACAACCCTTACACCGACCACAGGTATAGAAGCCTTGTAGGTTCGCGATGGACAAAGGAATTTTTGGGGTCATCCCTTTAATTAATGAAGGTGCTAATTTATGTTTGAAATTGTGGCCTTTTCGGAATGTAATTTGTGGTTTGGAGGGAATAATTTTATCTAATGCTTCATCACTCTTTAACACGTGCCAGTGTTTGTTTGTGATGTTTTTAATTTGATTATGTCCTGAATTAAATGTTGTTATAAACCTAGGGAAGGAGCTTTCTTGTGATTGTATACGTTTATGTCCTTTAAGTATCTCCCTTCGATCTAGATTTTTGGCATACTGTCTATCTAGTTCTAATGTCTCTGACTTGTATCCTTTTTGTAAAAATCTTTTTTTTAGCATGATGGACTGTTCCTCATAATCGTCTAATTGGTCACAATTTCGTCTGAGGCGTTGAAATTGGCCTTTAGGGATGGCTTTAAGCCAACTGGGGTGGTGTTGGCTGTCGTGTCTGATATATGTGTTAGTATCACATTTTTTAAAATGTGTTTTAGTGTGTATAACTCCCTCTCTGATGGAAATGAACAGATCTAAAAATGTTGCCTCTGTTTTATGAATTTCAGGGGTAAGTGTAATGTTCATATTATTGCTGTTCAAGTGGGAAATGAAAAGATTTAAGGTTTCTAGGTTTCCATTCCAGATACAAATAACATCATCAATATATCTCCGCCATGTCACCAGGCTCGCCCCGAGCACGCCACTGGCCGATACATAAAGATGTTCAAAATGGTCCATATAGATATTGGCATAACTCGGGGCGAACCTGGTGCCCATGGCGGTTCCACAAATTTGTAAATAATATTGATTGTTAAACCAAAAAAAATTATGGCTAAGCATAAAATCAATGGCTGTAATAATGAACTCCAAAAGTTTATTAGACAAATTGGGGTCTTGTTCTAATTTCCATTTCACAGCTGCAATACCCTTTTGATGATCTATAATAGAGTACAATGAAGTAACGTCCATGGTAACCCAATAATAATTTGGTTCCCATTTAATCTGATTGATTATATTCAAAATATGTGTAGTATCTTTTAAATAAGATTTGGAGTTTTGGGCAAATGGCTGTAATAAAAAATCAATAAAGGAAGATAAGTTCTCTGTCAATGAATCAATGCCGCTAATAATGGGGCGCCCTGGGGGGTGGATTGGGTTTTTGTGCAACTTGGGTAGAAAATAAAAAATAGCTGTTTTAGAATTATACTGGTATAGAAAATCGAATTCCTGTTCAGATATAATCTCTCTATCAAGGGCTTGAGTAAGAACCTTATGTAATTCTTCCCAAAATAGTTTTTTTGGTGACCTATCGAGAATTTTGTAGGTATTAACATCAGATAATATATTGATTAAATTACCAAAAACATCTATGCTAGATCCCTTACAATGACTAGGATAAAAGTTAGATGGATTTTTAAATTTGAATCTGGGTTCTGGTGGAATATAGCTAATAGTATCTTTTTTGGCAAAAAAGCGTTTAATGGTAAGATTTCTAATAAATTTTTGTGCATCCACAAATAGCTGAATTGTATTGACTCCTTGTGTTGGTATGAACTTGAGACCTTTCATTAATACCTTCTGCTCCTGTTCTGTAATTACTTTAGTGGATATATTATATATACCTATTCCATCTGTCTCCTCCTTCTGTGTCTTTCTTCTACCTCCTCTCCCTCCCCTGTATGATCGGGTGTTCTCTCTCTTTTCCTTTGGTTTGATCTTTCTGATTGATTTACATTGTGATGCATCTGTGTGTCTGTCCTCAATGGTGAGTATCTGTTTGGATGAGTCCAATTCTGATGAATATGAGTGTGTGAGGATCCTGTTTTGTTCCTGTCTCAATTGTAATGGTTTGGAAAAGGGCGAGTGTGTTCTGGTTCATTCCTATTTTCCCTATAATCTGAGTTAAATCTGTTTTGTTGGTTGTAATTATTTTCATTGTAATAATTCCTAGAATTATTCCTTCCATGATGGATGGAATGGTTATTTTCGGTGTGTGCATTATAAGGGTGATCTTCCCTATGTCTAGAATGATATTGATCTGTGTTAGAATTATATTGTCTACTACCTTGGTGTGTATCTCTATGTGATCTGGAATGGGAATGAGTTCTGTTTTTCTCCCAAGGTTTTATATTAAAGGGAAGTCTACCTCTATTGTAAGGTTGGTGTTGATTAGTTGATGAACCATTAGTATAACTCTGTACCATTAGTATAACTCTTGTACATATTGTGTACCATTGGCAAAATCATCTTTATCTCTGAGGTATTTATTATATTTAGACTCCCCAATCTGTTTATCTAATTCCTTAGATTTTCTTTTAATTTCTTCAAATCTGTCATTACAAACTTTGACCTAGATTTGGAGTTTGGCGTTAGCCATGAAAACCAGCGTTAGAGGCTCCTAACGCTGGTTTTAGGCTACCGCCGGTATTTGGAGTCACTCAAAATAGGGTCTAACGCTCACTTTTCAGCCGCGACTTTTCCATACCGCAGATCCCCTTACGTCAATTGCGTATCCTATCTTTTCAATGGGATTTTTATAACTCCGGTATTTAGAGTCGTTTCTGAAGTGAGCGTTGCCCCGCAAAGGGCCCTGTTCAGGGCTGGTAAGGTAAAAGAGCTTTTAACTTTAGTAATTTAGAATACGGTAGGGCATTTTTTATTTTGGGGGGCTTTGTTGTTTTATTAGGGGGCTTAGAGTAGGTGTAATTAGTTTAAAATTGTTGTAATATTTTTCTTATGTTTGTAAATATTTTTTTATTTTTTGTAACTTAGTTCTTTTTTATTTTTTGTACTTTAGCTAGTTTATTTAATTGTATTTATTTGTAGGAATTGTATTTAATTAATTTATTGATAGTGTAGTGTTAGGTTAATTGTAGGTAATTGTAGGTAGTTTATTTAATTAATTTATTGATAGTGTAGTGTTAGGTTTAATTGTAACTTAGGTTAGTATTTATTTTACAGGTAATTTTGTAATTATTTTAACTATTTTAGCTATTAAATAGTTCTTAACTATTTAATAGCTATTGTACCTGGTTAAAATAAATACAAAGTTACCTGTAAAATAAATATTAATCCTAAAATAGCTATAATATAATTATAATTTATATTGTAGCTATATTAGGATTTATTTTACAGGTAAGTATTTATCTTTAAATAGGAATCATTTATTTAATAAGAGTTAATTAATTTCGTTAGATGTAAATTATATTTAACTTAGGGGGGTGTTAGTGTTAGGGTTAGACTTAGCTTTAGGGGTTAATACATTTATTAGAATAGCGGTGAGCTCCGGTCGGCAGATTAGGGGTTAATAAGTGTAGGCAGGTGGAGGCGACGTTGTGGGGGGCAGATTAGGGGTTAATAAATATAATATAGGGGTCGGCGGTGTTAGGGGCAGCAGATTAGGGGTACATAGGGATAATGTAAGTAGCGGCGGATTACGGAGCGGCAGATTAGGGGTTAAAAATAAAATGCAGGTGTCAGCGATAGCGGGGGCGGCAGATTAGGGGTTAATAAGTGTAAGGTTAGGGGTGTTTAGACTCGGGGTACATGTTAGAGTGTTAGGTGCAGACGTAGGAAGTGTTTCCCCATAGCAAACAATGGGGCTGCGTTAAGAGCTGAACGCGGCTTTTTTGCAGGTGTTAGGTTTTTTTTCAGCTCAAACAGCCCCATTGTTTCCTATGGGGGAATCATGCACAAGCACGTTTTTGAGGCTGGCCGCGTCCGTAAGCAACTCTGGTATTGAGAGTTGAAGCTGCGTTAAAAATGCTCTACGCTCCTTTTTTGGAGCCTAACGCAGCCTTTATGTGGACTCTCAATACCAGAGTTATTTTTATGGTGCGGCCAGAAAAAAGCCGGCGTTAGTTTTTCGGGTCGTTACCGACAAAACTCCAAATCTAGCCGTAAGTTAGATAAAAATGGATCTAGTTCAATTTCTAAAGACACAATCTCTTTCTCAATATGTTTTAAATTTATTTCTTGATATTCATAAAGAAGGCTCACTAATTCAGTTGAACATTTATGCAAAGCTGCATTCCATTTTTCCATAAAAATTGTATCACTTGTTCCAAAAGCTGGAACTTTATAGACCCTAAGACCCCTAGGAACAATACCTTCATTTAAATATCTGCTAAGAAAAGTGGTTTCCCACCATTTCTTTGTTTCTTTAGAGTACAATTTTTTTAACTTATTGATAAAAGTTTCCCAATTAGGAGCCTCTTGGTGGTTATCTTTAAAATTACTATTATATCTATTTTGTCGTGCTGCCCTCCAATCATTAAGAGTGTTCTTAGACATAGGAGATAAAATAATACAAAAAGGAAAACAATATACAGAGGTGCAAGATGGAAAAAAACACACAATATTCTGTACAAATGAACTAAGAACTGATACTCTCCTTTAGGTCAGACCGCAGCCTTCTTGCAGTCTCTCCCTTGTGACTGTGTATAGATAGATAGTAGTAGTAGATGGCGCTGGTCTATTGAGTGATTTTCTCTAGTAAGTGAAGAGAAAAAAGGCTTGATGCATATATTGAAGCCAATTAATATGGGTGCAGTATACTCACTCCATAAGATGAATCTTTACAGCTGAAAGGGAACGTAGCGTCAGATGGCAAGAGTCCACAGGTTCCTGGAGTCAAATACTGAATTTTCAGGTTTATCCAAAAGTGGACTATAAATGAATAGAGACCCAAATGACAAAAGTATCCAGTGTATAATTGAAAAAATGTAGTAACTTACTCCATAAATAAGGAGATTCCAGCTCAGCACAGCAAAACAAGATCTTGACAATCTTTCAACAAAGGATAAAAGGTTTTATTTGCTCAACGCGTTTCAACGTATTACACGTCTTTATCAAGAGCATATATTAAAACAAGTAAAACAGGTAAGTAAAACCAAGTATTGAGTGTGTTTGCTGTGGCTACAGGGCTGGTTTATATACAGGTGAACAATTAGTTCCAATTTCCTGTTGAGCACAGGAAATTGGACTCACAAAAACTTCATAAAATGTTTAATACTATATATATGCATCAATAGTAAACTATTCCTGAGAATAAAAATGAAGAAAAATATATTTTAAAGAAAATCATTAAAAAACCATCAAAGTTTAAAAATAGAGGCTTAGTTTAGTATTGATACGTTATTTAACCAATCAAAACACTTCTTGAATATTTAGACCAATGAACAGACAGTAGTATAAAGTCCTCAATCAAGTAGTCCGTTGTGTAACAGTTCCTTTTCAGGTCCGATCTGTGGTCATATGCTTCTCTTGTCCAATCAGAGGACGGCTGTAATCCAAGGGTGAAAGCATCAATCCGGAAGAGTCAAAATTCTGTGTACTAATAGAGGGAGTGTCCTGAATGACATCAGACATACATCTCAGCCAATAAAACAAGATAAATAATTCTGAAACAAAAGCAGGAAAAAAGTGACCAGTATTTGCTCTTCAGAATGGATTTGAAACATTTGTGACACACTACATTCATATTTCAAAAAGGGAATCCTTACTGCAAATATTTTGTTTAAGGAAATTTCATGGTGAGAGCCCACAGATCTAGTAACATGATTATAAATAAATATTTTGTTTAAGGAAATTTCATGGTGAGAGCCCACAGATCTAGTAACATGATTATAAATAAATATTTTGTTTAAGGAAATTTCATGGTTAGAGCCCACAAATCTAGTAACATGGTTGTGAATAAATATTTTAAGGAAATTTAATTATATATATAAATAATATATCTTGGATGACGTCATTTAAAGGAACCTTCATTGTTTGTTTTTTGTGATTTAGCTAATTTAATTTAATTTATTTAATTGTTTTTAATTTAGTTAATTTATTTAATTGTAGTGTAGTGTTAGGTGTTAGTGTAACTTAGGTTAGGTTTTATTTTACAGGTCAATTTGTATTTATTTTAGCTAGGTAGTTATTAAATATTTAATAACTATTTAATAACTATTCTACCTAGTTAAAATAAATACAAACTTGCCTGTAAAATTAAAATAAACCCTAAGCTAGCTACAATGTACAATTCCTTACTAACCCGTGTCACTAACTGTCTTTCTCATATCTCATCTTGGATGTCCTCTCACTACCTTAAGCTAAATCTCTCCAAAACTGAACTAATTATTTTTCCCCCTTCTTCCAATGTCTCCACCACCAAATTTTCTATAACTGTTGATAATTCCATCATTACTCCTACCCCGCATGCCCGATGTCTTGGGGTCACACTTGACTCAGATCTTTCCTTCACTCCTCACATTCAGTCCTTGGCTAAAGCCTGCCGCTTCCACCTTAAAAACATCTCTAAAATTAGACATTTCCTTACACAAGATACAACTAAGATTTAAATCCACTCTCTCATCCTTTCCCGCCTTGACTACTGAACTCCGTCCTCTCTGGTCTACCTAGCTGCCGCATAGCTCCTTTACAATCCATTATGAATGCCTCTGCCAGGTTCATCTTCCTTACTCGTCGATCTTCATCTGCTGCGCCTCTCTTCCAAAACCTCCACTGGCTTCCTCTTGCCTCTAGGATTAAACACAAAATCCTCACTCTGACATATAAAGCTCTCAACTGCACTTCTCCCCCCTACATTTCAGAACTTGTCTCCAGATACTCTCCCTCCCGTCCCCTTCGATCAGCTCAGGATCTCCTCCTCTCCTCCTCGCTTGTTACTTCCTCACATTTCCGTTTACAGGACTTCTCCAGACTGGCCCCCATCTTGTGGAACTCCTTGCCTCACTCCACAAGACTCTCCCCTAGTTTTAACAGCTTCAAGCACTCCCTAAAAACTCTACTATTCAAGGATGCTTACAACCAACACTAACCTTTCCTAACTCCATTGCTTTCCCCTTGAACCCCTTAGAATGCTAGCCTATGAGCCCAGCTGTTTGCAGATCGCCTTCATAAGAGCCGACTACAACAGTGAAACTCTCAGCAGGGCCCTCTACCCACTTGATCCCTGCAAAAGCTATCCTGTATACTGACTCTACAAATACCTGATAATAATAATAATAATTTTATAGGTAAGTATTTAGTTTTAAATAGGAATTATTTAGTTAATGATAGTAATTTTCTTTAGATTTATTTAAATTCTATTTAAGTTGGGGGGTGTTAGGGTTAGGGTTAGACTTAGGTTTAGGGGTTAATAAATTTAGAATAGTGGCGGCGACGTTGGGGGCGGCAGATTAGGGATTAATAAGTGTAGGTAGGTTGTAGCGACATTGGGGCGGCAGATTAGGGGTTAACAAATATAATGTAGGTGGCGGTGATGTTGGGGGCAGCAGATTAGGGGTTAATAAGTATAATGTAGGTGGCGGCGGTGTCCGGAGCGGCAGATTAGGGGTAATAAATATAATGTAGGTGGCGGCGATGTTGGGGGCAGCAGATTAGGGGTTAATAAGTATAATGTAGGTGGCGGCGGTGTCCGGAGCGGCAGATTAGTGGTTAATAAATATAATGTAGGTGTCGGCGATGTCGGGGTGGCAGATTAGGGGTTAATAAGTGTAAGATTAGGGGTGTTTAGACTCGGGGTTCATGTTAGGGTGTTAGGTGTAAACATAAAATGTGTTTCCCCATGGGGCTGCGTTACTGAGCTTTACGCTGCTATTTCGCAGGTGTTATACTTTTTTCAGCCGGCTCTCCCCATTGATGTCTATGGGGAAATTGTGCACGAGCATGTACAACCAGCTCACCGCTGACTTAAGCAGCGCTGGTATTGGAGTGCGGTAAGGAGCACAATTTTGTGGTGAGAAAAAACTGCTTGTTAGCACTGCACAGCTTCTAATGCAAAACTCATAATCTGGCCGATTGTTTTTCAATTATTTTCTGATAAAGCCAATTAGCTAAATATATGTATCAGAGTTATCCTTGAGAAAATCCTCAATTTTAGGAGGTAAATTTGCTAAAGCTGTTTCATTAAACACAACAAAACTTTTTTATATAACAACTCAAGTTGTTTGTTGTCGCTTTATCACCACCAACATTGCTAGAAGTCTGTGAGGCTGGGAGCTGGGAATACATAGGAATAATCAATATATACATTTCTGATGTTGTTTGCTTGTAAGATCTTTCAAGTCTAATACAGAAGAAAATTGTGAAAATACATTTCTGTGTTAAATATTACCCTTTTTATTCATGCAATGTATGAATTCTAAATGTTTCTATTATTTTTTTTAAACTTATCTGTGACTTGCCCTACTTGACATTTATTTTGTATTTGAAATAGATACTTTTCCTGTTATATAAACAATAGACAGCAGAAGAAATCATCCTCCCTGTGGGAGTGGGAGAGAGAGCCCTACTATTTGCCGGAGTGCGATATCCCTTTAACAGGATGGAATAATGTGAATATTGGAATCTAGCCAACAATTAGATCATACTTGAAAGAGAACACTCTGTAATAGTCTTACTCAAGGTGATGCTTATGTAGCAGTAATATGTTTAAGGCATAAATTCAAGAGATCCAGCAATCATGTTTATAACCAAGAGGTTTCAAGTAAATACAGTGAATATTTACTATTTAATAGAAAAAAACAGTCACCCAATGTAAGCCATAATTCTACTTCATTTTATACATATATTTACATATACTGATTTTTTTTTATTATAGATTAGCAATTTGCACTATTATTATTAGTATAAGTATTACTACATAATTTAGTTATAAAGTGCTAACATTAGGCCAGATTACAAGTGTCACACTTCATTTTTCTGTTTGCATGCTAATCACGGCCGTAGTAGTGCGCGTATCACAAGTTGAAAATTAAAAAAAAAGCTTGAGAGTGAAACACAGAGGCGCTCTAACTTCAGAATTTCGGATATTTGCAAGCTTTGCTAACTTCTCCCCATAGGCTTCTATGGAATGCACTGAAGAAAAAAAAATTAGTTACCGCACACTTGCTAAACCCGAAGGTGTTAGGAATACTTTACATTCCTATGTTCTTTACTTAGAAGAAAATGTTCTTTTTATTAAAACAATTAAAATATATTTATATCCAAGAAATATATATATAAAAAAAGGAAAACAATATACAGAGGTGCAAGATGGAAAAAAACACACAATATTCTCACAATGGCTAGATGCCATCCTTCAACCATTTGTTGAGGGATTATTAAGCCATCTAAAGGATACAAAACATCTTGTAGGGTTACTAACAGGACAGGAATGGACCAGCGACATGATGTGGCTTACAATTGATGTGAAATATTTGTACTCTTCCATATCTCATAAGGAAGTCCTCAGAGCAGTAGAGTATTTTCTTGCCAGATCAGGTCAATTTAATGAAGAACAATGTGAGTTTATACTAAGAGTGACCAAATTTTTGCTCACTCACAATTATTTTTGTTTTGAGGGTGAGTTCTTTCTCCATAGATCAGAGATACGTCAACCTCTATATGGGGTGGTGGGAGCAGTCCCACATTTATGGAGAGAGTAACATGTTCAGGAACAGAATAACCTTTTATAAGAGGTTCATTGATGATTTGATACTGATCTGGAGTGGAAATAAAAATGATGTGACAAATTTTATGGAGGAGTTAAACAGCAATGTAATAGGTTTGAGCTTTATACTCGAACTGGATAGATCCAGTATTAATTACTTGGACATTACACTAAAGGGAGTACTAGATGAAAACGGGGGCCACATAGAAACACAAGTTTATCGAAAAACAGCAGCAAAAAACACAATCCTCCATGCTAAAAGTAGCCATCCTAATAGAGGCCTAGATTTAGAGTTGGGCGGTAGCCGTCAAAACCAGCGTTAGAGGCTCCTAACGCTGGTTTTTACCGCCCGCTGGTATTTGGAGTCAGTCAGGAAAGGGTCTAACGCTCACTTTCCAGCCGCGACTTATCCATACCGCAGATCCCCCTACGCCATTTGCTTATCCTATCTTTTCAATGGGATCTTTCTAACGCTGGTATTTAGAGTCTTGGCTAAAGTGAGCGTTAGAAATCTAACGACAAAACTCCAGCCGCAGAAAAAAGTCAGTAGTTAAGAGCTTTCTGGGCTAACGCCGGTTTATAAAGCTCTTAACTACTGTGCTCTAAAGAACACTAACACCCATAAACTACCTATGTACCCCTAAACCGAGGTCCCCCCACATCGCCACCACTCTATTAAAAAATTTTAACCCCTAATCTGCTGACCGCACACCGCTGCCACCTACGTTATCCCTATGAACCCCTAATCTGCTGCCCCTAACACCGCCGACCCCTATATTATATTTATTAACCCCTAATATGCTGCCCCCAACGTCGCCGCTACCTACCTACACTTATTAACCCCTAATCTGCCGACCGGACCGCACCGCTACTATAATAAATGTATTAACCCCTAATCCGCCTCACTCCCGCCTCAATAACCCTATAATAAATAGTATTAACCCCTAATCTGCTCTCCTTAACATCGCCGACACCTAACTTCAAGTATTAACCCCTAATCTGCCGACCGGAGCTCACCGCTACTCTAATAAATTTTTTAACCCCTAAAGCTAATTCTAACCCTAACCCTAACACCCCCCTAAGTTAAATATAATTGTATTCAAACGAAATAAATTAACTCTTATTAAATAAATTATTCCTATTTAAATCTAAATACTTACCTGGAAAATAAACCCTAATATAGCTACAATATAAATAATAATTATATTGTAGCTATTTTAGGATTAATATTTATTTTACAGGCAACTTTGTATTTATTTTAACCAGGTACAATAGCTATTAAATAGTTAACTATTTAATAGTTACCTAGTTAAAATAATTACAAAATTACCTGTAAAATAAATCCTAACCTAAGTTACAATTAAACCTAACACTACACTATCAATAAATAAATTAAATAAACTACCTACAATTATCTACAATTAAACCTAACACTACACTATCAATAAATTAATTAAATACAATACCTACAAATAAATACAATTAAATAAACTAACTAAAGTACAAAAAATAAAAAAGAACTAAGTTACAAAAAATAAAAAAATATTTACAAACATTAGAAAAATATTACAACAATTTTAAACTAATTACACCTACTCTAAGCCCCCTAATAAAATAACAAATCCCCCCAAAATAAAAAAAATGCCCTATCCTATTCTAAAATTAAAATAGAAAAGCTCTTTTACCTTACCAGCCCTAAAAAAAGGGCCCCAAAGAATTCAGCTCTTTTGCCTGTAAAAAAAAACATACAATACCCCCCCCAACATTACAACCCACCACCCACATACCCCTAATCTAACCCAAACCCCCCTTAAATAAACCTAACACTAAGCCCCTGAAGATCTCCCTACCTTGTCTTCACCACACCGGGTCCCGATCTGTCCAGAAGAGCCTCCGAAATCTTCATCCAAGCCCAAGCCGGGGCTGAAGAGTGACGTCCATCCTCCGTCTGAAGTCTGGATCCAAGCGGCGGCTGAAGAAATCCATCATCGGGCTGAAGTCTTGATCCAAGCGGGCGCTGAAGAAGTCCATCATCGGGATGAAGTCTTCTATGAAGCGGCATCTTCAATCTTCTTTCTTCCGGAGCCATCATCTTCCAGCCGACGTGGATCCATCCTCTTCTACCGATGCCTACTCGCCGAATGACGGTTCCTTTAAATGACGTCATCCAAGATGGCATCCAGCGAATTCCGATTGGCTGATAGGATTCTATCAGCCAATCGGAATTAAGGAAGGAAAATTCTGATTGGCTGATGGAATCAGCCAATCAGATTCAAGTTCAATCCGATTGGCTGATCCGATCAGCCAATCAGATTGAGCTTGCATTCTATTGGCTGATCGGAACAGCCAATAGAATGCGAGCTCAATCTGATTGGCTGATCGGATCAGCCAATCGGATTGAACTTGATTCTGATTGGCTGATTCCATCAGCCAATCAGAATTTTCCTACCTTAATTCCGATTGGCTGATAGAATCCTATCAGCCAATCGGAATTCGACGGACGCCATCTTGGATGACGTCATTTAAAGGAACCGTCATTCGGCGAGTAGGCGTTGGTAGAAGAGGATAGATCCGCGTCGGCTGGAAGATGATGGCTCCGGAAGAAAGAAGATTGAAGATGCCGCTTCATAGAAGACTTCATCCCGATGATGGACTTCTTCAGCGCCCGCTTGGATCAAGACTTCAGCCCGATGATGGATTTCTTCAGCCGCCGCTTGGATCCAGACTTCAGACGGAGGATGGACGTCACTCTTCAGCCCCCGCTTGGGCTTGGATGAAGATTTCGGAGACTCTTCTGGACAGATCGGGACCCGGTGTGGTGAAGACAAGGTAGGGAGATCTTCAGGGGCTTAGTGTTAGGTTTATTTAAGGGGGGTTTGGGTTAGATTAGGGGTATGTGGGTGGTGGGTTGTAATGTTGGAGGGGGTATTGTATGTTTTTTTTTTACAGGCAAAAGAGCTGAATTCTTTGGGGCATGCCCCGCAAAGGGCCCTTTTCAGGGCTGGTAAGGTAAAAGAGCTTTTCTATTTTAATTTTAGAATAGGGTAGGGCATTTTTTTATTTGGGGGGGCTTTGTTATTTTATTAGGGGGCTTAGAGTAGGTGTAATTAGTTTAAAATTGTTGTAATATTTTTCTAATGTTTGTAAATATTTTTTTATTTTTTGTAACAGTTCTTTTTTTATTTTTTGTACTTTAGTTAGTTTATTTAATTGTATTTATTTGTAGGTATTGTATTTAATTAATTTTTTGATAGTGTAGTGTTAGGTTTAATTGTAGATAATTGTAGGTAGTTTATTTAATTTATTTATTGATAGTGTAGTGTTAGGTTTAATTGTAACTTAGGTTAGGATTTATTTTACAGGTAATTTTGTAATTATTTTAACTAGGTAACTATTAAATAGTTATTAACTATTTAATAGCTATTGTACCTGGTTAAAATAAATACAAAGTTGCCTGTAAAATAAATATTAATCCTAAAATAGCTACAATATAATTATTATTTATATTGTAGCTATATTAGGGTTTATTTTCCAGGTAAGTATTTAGATTTAAATAGGAATAATTTATTTAATAAGAGTTAATTTATTTCGTTAGAATAAAATTATATTTAACTTAGGGGGGTGTTAGGGTTAGGGTTAGAATTAGCTTTAGGGGTTAAAAAATTTATTAGAGTAGCGGTGAGCTCCGGTCGGCAGATTAGGGGTTAATACTTGAAGTTAGGTGTCGGCGATGTTAGGGAGAGCAGATTAGGGGTTAATACTATTTATTATAGGGTTATTGAGGCGGGAGTGAGGCGGATTAGGGGTTAATACATTTATTATAGTAGCGGTGCGGTCCGGTCGGCAGATTAGGGGTTAATAAGTATAGGTAGGTAGCGGCGACATTGGGGGCGGCATATTAGGGGTTAATAAATATAATATAGGGGTCGGCGGTGTTAGGGGCAGCAGATTAGGGGTACATAGGGATAACGTAGGTTGCGGCGGTGTACGGAGCGGCAGATTAGGGGTTAATAATAATATGCAGGGGTCAGCGACAGCGGGGGCGGCAGATTAGGGGTTAATAAGTGTAAGGTTAGGGGTGTTTAGACTCGGGGTACATGTTAGAGTGTTAGGTGCAGACATAGGAAGTGTTTCCCCATAGGAAACAATGTAGCTGTGTTAGGAGCTGAACGCTGCTTTTTTGCAGGTGTTAGGTTTTTTTTCAGCTCAAACAGCCCCATTGTTTCCTATGGGGAAATCGTGCACAAGCACGTTTTTGAAGCTGGCCGCGTCCGTAAGCACCGCTGGAATTTAGAGTTGCAGTGGTGGTAAATATGCTCTACGCTCCCTTTTTGGAGCCTAACGCAGCCCTTCTGTGAACTCTAAATACCAGCGGTATTTAAAAGGTGTGGGAGAAAAAAAGCCAGCGTAGCTAACGCACCCCTTTGGCCGCAGAACTCTAAATCTAGCCGAGAGTGTTTAAGGCAATTACAAAGGGGCAGTTTGTACGAACACTAAGGAATTGTTCGGAGAAAACCATTTTTAAAAGACAAGCAAATGAGTTGACAGAAAGATTAGTCTGGTAGTGAGAAAGATGAGGCACTAGAGAATTGACCCTGCTAGACTAGTGTATTCCCCTCTAAGAAAACAGTGGAAGAAATGTAGTGAATGTAGTCCAACGCTAAATTAGCACGGGTAGAGCATTTAGTTAAATTATATGATTTGAATATTTTTATTTTTGAAATTAAATGAATATTTTATATATATGTTGCAATCTTGTATTTATATATTTAATGCAGATTATCCTAAGTTATTTATCAACATTCAGTTTAGAAGAGTTAATGAAAAATATATAATGTAAATAAACTTTTATGTATGAACTGATATATATAAGCTTCTTGTCTATATATGGGCTTCTTATCTATATGTAAAAACTAATAAAACATTTGTATAATTAAACAGAAATTTAATAACTTGCTAAAAACAACACAAGATAAAAAGGGACGTCTCCCTTATAACATAGATTGCATCAGAAAAGACAATTGGATAACTTAGGTTAATGTTTCCGCTATTAATAATCAGGTACCTGTTATATGATGTAACAAATAATAGTGTCCAAAATATTGAATTCAAAAAACTTAAAGTTCCAAATGAGATAACCTACCTGCTGTTATGGCGGGTGTTTGTTACCAGTCCGTTAGTGAGAGACTGGTATTTTAAAATATGTCATGTGACTTTTACTACGTCACACTTGTGATCGTAGCTGTTTCAATTTAGTTGCAATATAACCAGTGATCCTTGATATTCTGTCAAGCGCTTATTATGTTGCAATTTTTTTAAACTATTCATTTAATTTCAAAAATAAAAATATTCAAATAATATAATTTAACTAAATGCTCTACCTGTGCTAATTTAGCACTGGACTACATTCACGACAGAAAGATTAGAGTCAAGAGACTATCCTAGGGAAATGGTAACAGGCATCAGGAAAAACGTAGAAAAACGAGATAGAAGTGAATTGTTAGAAATGAAAACGAGTACACATTCACGGGCAAACTATGGGAAACAAGCAGTAACATTCCTGACCACTTATAGTGAACAATATGGACAAACTTGCGAAATAGTGTCCAAGCATTTCTCTGTATTATCAGCAGATGATGATTTAGCAGAAACAGTTAGGAAGGGTTGTAGGTTTGCCTTCAAAGAGGTTTAACCATAGGGAACAGAGTAGATCCCACTAATTTAAAGAGCATTGATCAAAGCACTCAAAGTTCTTGGTTGACAACAAAAGGAGTGTTTTAATGCCATAACACTAACTGTATAGCCTGTGCACATGTACAACAAGGAAATGGTTTTAGAAGTGAGACAACTAGGGAAATGTTTCTACATAAAAAATGTTACAACTGTAGACATACCTATGTAATTTATTTGTTAACTTTCTCCCTTTGTAACCTACAAAATGTAGGTATGACCTCACGGAAGGTCAGGTCACAAATTCGTGAGCATGTAGGCAATATTAAATCAGGTGTATTGACTACACCCTTGATCATGTATTTTAATTACCAGCACAACAGAAGTCCTAATAGTCTGAAGTGGACTATAGTAGAACATATTCCCCCACCAAAACGAGGAGGAGAGAGGGATCAAGTACTAGCCAGGCGGGAAGTATATTGGATTCTAAGATTAAAGACTAGAAAACTGACAGGCCTGAACAGTGAATATGGCGATAAATTATTGTAATTAATAGATAAAACAACAGTAGGATACTGTATTGCTAATTGATTATTATCACACATACACAGTTAATTATTGCAGGTATAGGGCTTAATTATAGTAAAGAAAACCATGAAGTACTCATTAGTATTTTCAGGAAAAGTGTTTGGAATCACAAATTTGAAGATGGCTTAAAAGTTTACCTTAGCCAGAATTATAATAAGAATTGAAAATGTTAAAAACAATGAGGTTATAAACAAATATATGAGATTATAAACAAATACACAAATGGTAACAGAAAGGAACAAGGCATCTAACTTATGAAAGGTTACATATTGACTTTGTATAAAGTATGGAGTGAGAAACAGATTATTGTAATTCCAAGTAAATGTTATACATAAATAACACGCAGCTGTTTGTAAAGGATTCAGAGCTAGCCCTTTTATCTGTTAGATATTGGTGATTAGTAGAAAGTCAGATTTTTTAAATCAATAGGGTGAATATCTCCCCTTGACCCCACATTTCCCACTACTCGTTTCTTAAACAAAAAACCACACAACACCGTCTTGGGAGAGAAAAGGCTGCAGCTCATTTATTAACATAACAAAATAAATTAACATATTAATTAACCTTTACAACATCATTTGTAACCACACCTCCGTGCTTGCTATTGTTTAAGTATAAGCCCCCACCCCTTCCAGGGCGGGGCGTACCTCTACCTCCTTTCTTAATCATTAATAAACACCAGCCATACTCTATTAGGCGTAAGCCTCAATAGGACCTAGCAAGCACTTCCGCCATTGCTGCGACAATTACCACTTTATTCTGGGGAGGGAGGGCGGGACACACCTCCTACCGTTTTGCTCCTGTCAGGACACCTGTGACCTCACTTCCGAATCCAGCATCTTATACAGATAACTCCCTTTGGAATGTTCCACTCTTACAGGGGTGAAGTGGGGTCACAGGTGCCCTCCTTCCATTCCTTACATACGGGCCTTTTCTTGACCCCACATTTCCCACTACTCGTTTCTTAAACAAAAAACCACACAACACCGTCTTGGGAGAGAAAAGGCCGCAGCTCATTTGTTAACATAACAAAATAAATTAACATATTAATTAACCTTTACAACATCATTTGTAACCACACCTCCGTGCTTGCTATTGTTTAAGTATAAGCCCCCACCCCTTCCAGGGCGGGGCGTACCTCTACCTCCTTTCTTAATCATTAATAAACACCAGCCATACTTTATTAGGCGTAAGCCTCAATAGGACCTAGCAAGCACTTCTGCCACCACTCGCTCCCTAGCGAGTACCGCCACATAGAGCTAAGGCCTTTTCTATCCCCTCCCGTAACGTAAAATTAAACAAATGTAACCCCACTTCGTTCAAGTGAACACCATCTTTTAAATAAAAGCACCTGCCTGACTCCCCCTTGAATTCCACGTGGCGTAAGTCAATCCCTCCCAACTACTTAACATAACCAGTAACTGTCCTATTAACCTTTCGTCTGGAGGCCTCTAATTTTTTGATGTCCCATGCCGCCTTCCAAGTTATCCTGCTCTCAATCTCCGACCATACCAAGACCACCCCTGGGAACAACTGAACAAGTCTATCCAAACTCCTCTTAATGTTCTCTATCAACTCTTTTTGCGGCATGAAACCCAGATCGTTTCCCCCCGCCTGCAAAAGTAACACCTTCGGAGGGGAGAAAAGCCTTGCGTATTCAACAATCGTACCCACTATCTGCTCCCATTTCATCCCCCTCACCCCAAACCATTTGATCACTAGACGGTCTTCTCTGAAACCTAACTGAGTCCCATTTGGCTTCACTGCTGCTGCCTTCCTTGCCCAGAACACATAAGAGTGACCAACAATCCAGCATCGTTCGGCATCTGTTAAATGAATGGAACATGTTATGGGACCCCTTTATAACACCAAACCCAGTCTCACATACCCCCTGAATCTCTCCGATCTCCATCTTCCAACCCTCCTAATAACCGTCGCCTCTAATCCCAAGTTCGCCGCCTCAGTTGCCGCCCCAATCCGAAATGAATGCGAACCGAATTCTAAGGCTCTCCGACCCATTAACCCCAATGCCTTTCTCATAACCGCCACAAACTGGAAACGTGACAAAGACGATCCGTCCTCGTGAATAAGTAATGGGCCTTCATTGTGCCTGGCCACCCTCAAATATTCTCCCACCGTCCCAACTGGGCAACACTCACCCCCAATTTCCCTTAACACCACCATAGCGCCCCTACCCTCCTGGTCCGTTTTAGACCTCCTGACCCATAGCTCAACCACCCCTTCATTCACAATCACGTCCTGTCTTCCCATACCACTCCTATCCTGCCTATTCTTGCCCACCAGCTCCGACACCCGGAATGCCCCAAAAAACGCCAACACAAACGCTGTTTTAAACAACAACTCCTCATATCTTGATGAACATATCCCATGTAAACTCGCCACTAGCCCCTGCAGCACCGCAAACGTAACCGGTCTACGCCGGTCCGATCTCCTCACTCCCCTGCACATTCCCCGAACCGCCATTCGGGCCACGAAAAGCTTCGTTAGTTCCTCTTTTTCCAACAGCTGAAAAAGAAATGCCATTGCTGCCATCCTTTTTCGGACCTCAGAGGGCGACAGCCCTTCCCTTACCCATGAACCAATCCAGTTCAGCCATACCGATAAACCGCTCCTCCCCAGACCCTGCTCCTCCAACAGCCTCTGTTCCCACACCTTCCACACTCGTGCGTAAGCCCTCCATGTAGCAGGTGCAAGTGCTCCATTCACCAAGCTCAACCTTCCTGACAACCCAGATGCCACAGGTCCTCGGTACATCTGACACCTTCCTGATCCGCGTCCGGGGCAAAGGATCAGCGATATCATTCAACCGACCCGGAACATGCACTGCTCGAAAAGAGATGTTGCACCTCAGACACTCCAAAACAAACACCCTTAACAGCCGTATCACCGCCGGCGAATTTGCCGTTAAACGGTTGATTGCCCAGACCACTCCTTGATTATCTGAATGGAAACAAACCCTTTTATTGCTCAGGTGCTCCGGCCAGACTTGCAGTGCCACCACCAGGGGGAACAACTCCAAGAAGGTCAAGTTCTTGGTCAAGCCCCACCCGGCTCATTCACTCGGCCACTGTCCTGCGCACCATTTTCACGCCAAGTATGCTCCAAAACTGTGCGCCCCTGACGCATCAGTGAACAAGCACAACTGGTCATCCGACCAGCCCTTCTCTTGCATTATGACCTTCCCATTAAATTCTTGCAGGAAAACTTGCCAAACCTTCAAATCCGCTTTTACTTCCATTGACAACCTTATGTGGTGCCTAGGATTCGATACCCCCACTGTTAACAAGGATAAACGACGACAAAACACCCTGCCAATAGGGATGACCCTGCTAGCAAAATTCAATTTTCCTAGCAAGGATTGGATTTCTTTTAAGGTGGCCTTCTTGCTCCCCACCATTTTACCAATAACCATCCTAAGGTCTACTAACTTTTCCTCCGGCAACCTACACTCCATGCTGACTGAATCCAATTGGATTCCCAAGAAGCTCAACAGCGTTACCGGACCTTCCGATTTTTCTGCCGCGACGGGAATTCCGAAATCCCTGGTCACCTGATCAAAGGCTTGAACCAGCCTATCACACACTGTCGATCTGGCTGGGCCAACGAACAAAAAATCGTCTAAATAATGCACCATTGATGTCACACCCGCCGCCCGCTTGACCACCCATTCCACGAAGGAGCTGAACCTCTCAAAATATGCACATGAAATGGAACAGCCCATCGGGAGGCATAAGTCAACGAAATATTCATCGTCCATCACACACCCCAATAAGTGATGGCATGTCGGATGCACAGGGAGAAGACGAAAAGCTGATTCCACATCTGCTTTCGCCATCATCACTCCCTTACCCGCTGCTCTCACCAGCTCAACCGCCTTGTCAAACGATGCATACTTAACCGAGACTAACTCAGGATCGATGCCATCGTTCACCGACATACTCTTTGGGTAAGACAAGTGGTGTATCATCCTGAATTGCCCAGGGACCTTTTTGGGGACTACTCCCAACGGAGATACCCTCAGGTCCGGTAATGGCGGATCCTGAAATGGGCCCGCCATCTGGCCCAACCTCACTTCTTTGAAAATCTTTTCCCTCAATATTTCCGGGCGTTCCCTGGCCGACTTCAAATTACCCACGACCCTACCTGCGCAATGACCCCTGTGCGGAATCTGGAATCCCGAACTGAACCCCGTTAAAATCAGTTCAGCATCCCCGGCATGCCCCCGTTCATGGGAGTACAACTTTAGCCAAAGAACCATCCTTTCGACCCTCACCGGCGTCCGTGCCCGGTGCACCCACGTCCCCTGGCCTATTACCCTGCTTACCCTTCCGGAAGCATTTTGTAAAGGAATGGATCCCCCCGCAACCCGAACACTCATGCTTGTATTTGCATGATGCTCCAAACCTGAACTGCCCTTCGTTGAACTGGAAACAGAGCCCTTTACGGATTGCGGTACTTGTTCCCCCCGAAACCCCGCTTCCGGTCCCTTGACCTGAGCTCCGAAAGGAATGACTCCCCCGTAATGGAGTCATCATCTCGAGCCATAACCCCATATCTCTGTCGTCCCATCTCATTTCAGGACGCACAGCCATCCGTTGCCGAAACCCCTCATCGTATCTCCACCACGCCATACCCCCATATGTCCCATACGCACCCCCGATTTCATCATAATAACAAAACAGCGAGGAGCCCTGCTCGGGCGTCTTTTCGCAAATGACACTGGCCAAAATGCGAAAAGCCCGCGACCAATTCCCAAAAGTCTTTGGCAGTTTACGCCACCGCTTTTTTCGCTCCTCCTCCTCTTTTTTACCCTTCTCCTTCTCGTCCTCTTTTACCTCCAATACGTTCTCTAAAGGCAAAAGCGACAATATCTCAATGAATTCCCTTTTTGCAATTTTTTCCCTTAGTTCGCTGGTCAAGTGGATCCCTAACGGGCCCACTGAGCAAAGACACGGCCTTCTAAGGGCACCCTCTGGCACTCGAACCACTTCACCCCCGCTTGCTGGAGGGACCTCCGACCTGCTTCCCGTGCTCCCTTGAGGCCCCCCAATGGCCGCAACTGGCCCGGGTGGGACCCATGCCGCTGCTACCGACGCCACCGCCCCCGGTCTCTCAATTGTCGCTAATAAATTCCTCAAACCCGCCACCATCACTTCCCTTTCTCCAATCACCGCCGCATTCACTCCAGGTGCCCCACCAGCCATCTCACCTGCTGGCTGCCGCACCGTCTGCAGCCCCTCTGCCTGTGCTGGCCTCGCCTCCTCTCTGCGACTTCTATCTCTACCACATTCGTCTCGTCCTCGGCTATTATCCAGGCGTCTCCTTACCGCCTCTCTCCTGACAGGTGATCTCTCCCTGCCATATCTGCTCCGGTCGCGGCTCCTGTCCAATCGCGCCCACGTAGGCGATGCCGGTGGACCTCTTCCCCGTGACCTCCTTGGCGATCTAGACCTCCTGCGCCCACCTGCAGTCCCTGTTCTCTCCGGAAGAGGGTCCCTCCTTCCTGCTCTGCTACCGTCACCTGCTACCTGTAAGGGGGACATAGCCATAACCTCTCTCCCCAATGACTCCCCCCTCACTGCAGACCCTCCTCTGTTAGTCCCCACTTCATGTAATCCTCCACTCCGTTGAGGAGACAATAATTGTAGAATCTGTGCCAAGGCGGACAGATCTCCTACCTGTCCTGCCGTCACCGGTCCCGCTGACGTGCCTTCCAGGGGATCCTCCTCCTCCACACCAAAGTCTCCGCTGGCGTTGAGCTCAAGCGGTGGCTCCGTCAGCTGCTCCTGCTGTGCTGGGATCACCTCACCACTGGCGTTTAAAGCCTCCTCGCCCCTGCATTCGTCCCTGACTACTCCTGCAACAAGACACAACGTGGTTACCAGCCCCTCCACAGCCCCCCCTTTACCCCTTCCCCTCCTACCCCCCCCCCCGCTACCCCAAGGAAAATGACCCTATATATCAAGGCACCATCCCTGCTATCTATATATACCTTTGACTATACTTCTCTATTACTATACAATTCTTTTTATATATATATATATTTTTTTTTTTTTTTTTTTTTTTTTATTAGGGCTGCCATAACGTACCTGGCCCACAGGCCCCCTCCCCCCCCCCCTAACCCACACCCCCCACCTGCCCCGGTATCCTGAAAACACCCCCCTTCTACCCCATATCCGGATGCCCATTGTGTTAAAGGAAGGCTCCATGAATCCCCAGGCATCCAGGGGCCACTACTCCCCGGCCCTTGCTAACCCGGCATATGGAACGACCCACTCCCAGTAACCCTATATTCCCCCCCCCCCTCCCCCCTTTTATTTTTTTCATTTTTTTTAAAAGGCTCGCGGCCCGCCGTACCTGACACATCTCCCCCCCCCCCCCCGCCTGCCATTACTCCAATTCCCTTAGGCCTATTCCCGGCCATCTAACACCCCCACTACCACCTACCTAACTGCTAGGCCTCAGCCAGGCCGTTCTTCCCCTAACCAAATTCCCGCCAAAAAACCCCGCTGACACCTTCCTAACTACTAGGCCTCATCCTCGGCTGTTCTTCCCATAACCAGGTTCCCGCCAGGCCCCTGTCTAACTGGAATGCCCCGGTTCCTAACTGCTAGGCCTCATCCCCGGCCGTTTTCTGACTCCCATCCCCTGAGCATGACCCCCCAAGGGCCCGATCTATCCCCCTGAGCCAACCTCTCTCTTTCGGCCCCCTCTCACAACCTCCCGCTTCCCGTGCATGAACGAGCCCCCCCTATCTCCCCCCCCATTCCTTAATCCCTTCTTCGATAACTCAGCCAGTATCCACCACTATTCGATAACTCAGCTCAGCTTACCTGTCCTCTGCTGGCGCCCGGCTCCGCTCCTCGATGCACATCCGTGACGTCATTCACCGGCACCGTTCCAGGCCTCACCTCCGCTGTTGCTCCTGTCCTGCGACCTCTGCTGCCTTCCGATCTCGCTCGCCTCCCCTCCTGACGTCCTGGCTGGATCCTCTCTTGACCGGACCTTGTGCTGACTCCAGGACTCAACCGTTCCGGTGGCCTCGACCTCCTAGTCGGCCGTCGTCCGCTCCGGTCCGCTGATCCTTCCGTCGGAACTGCCGTGGCCGCCTCACCAGCCGTGGACAACTGCTGCCGGACCCAGTCTTCTCCATTTCTTCTTGCCGCTGACAGCAACTGCTCCAATAACGCCTCCATCTTCAGGTAAGTAGATGCACCACACACCTCCTACCGTTTTGCTCCTGTCAGGACACCTGTGACCTCACTTCCGAATCCAGCATCTGATACAGATAACTCCCTTTGGAATGTTCCACTCTTACAGGGGTGAAGTGGGGTCACAGGTGCCCTCCTTCCATTCCTTACATACGGGCCTTTTCTTTTTAAACATTTGGTTTGTAGGTCACAAATTAAGCTATGATTACGGCAGAAGTAGCCAAAACATGTCAGCTTTTGTGACAGCCAACCCAGAGACAAAGTGAATACAAGCTGTATATATTTTTTTAAATGAACAAGAATGTTTTAAAATTATTCAATAAAGAGACTTTTAAGGAAGCAAGACATCGCTGTACTCCTTATCTACTTTTGTGTAATAATAACAGTGTCAGATAAAAAATATTTTAAAAAAATATTGCATAAAAAAGTTATTAGTGCTCAAAGATATGAGGTCTCAGGTGTTAGAACCAAAAAAGGACTGCTAATGGTTTTAACAAAGAGACACATACATACACATGTCGAAAGATGAATATGCATTTATTTATTTATATATATATATATATATATATATATATATATATATATATATATATATATATAAAAGTGTGTGTGTACATATGTATTTATATGTGTATATATGTATTTACAGACATATACACACATATAAACACATAAATACATATGTATACATATGTATATATATATAAATGAGGGTTAGGTAATAAGCGCTGTCTTAAAGTCTGAAGAGTTCCTGGGAGCTGCTAATTTCTAAGAGAGTATACTTGTAACCACTAACAAGTAGAGTAAAGTAGATAAATAGGAGGAGTATAGAAATAGCGCTAAAGGATCTCTAGAAATGGGTGTGATCGTGTGTATACAAATAAATGCATGAGGTGCCACTTTGTATGTAACCCAAAATTGCTTAAAAAATATATAATTTATATATTTTTATGAAAATATTTGTCTTTTTTAAATAAAAAGACTGTGGGCTCAGTTAACACTAACTGCAGTCACTTTTTTCTGATTGCAGTGTTTCTGTGCTGAGTCCTAATTGCTAAAAACAATGTTTATTGGGTATGTATAAAAAACACAGTGGTAAAAACAAAAACAAATGTGAACAGTACAAAAATTGAACATACACAAAACAAAGTTAATGCAGTATTTTCTCTGGGTCCAGCTGGCTGACTGAAACTAACTTGTAGAAAGTATGTAACTGGATCTGTATGATAGCAAAAATAAAAAATATATTTCAAATTGATATATTTAAAAATTGATACTGGAGTGTGGCATTTATGTAAAAATAATAAAAAAAAGAAGAATTCACAACTCACAGATACAGATGAAACACAGAGGTTCATCACCACGTATAATAATGCATCAAAGCACATTGAAAAAATCCTGAATGAGCATTGGCATATTTTAAAGAAAGACCCAGTTTTAGGGAAGAATCTATCACAGAGACCACTAGTCACATACAAGAAAAATCTAAATCTTAAGAACATCCTAGCCCCAACAAAACAAAACCAATAAATCCAAAAAAACAGAAGGAAGTCACCAATTGGTTAAAGGGTTCTACAGATGTGGGAGAAAAAACTGTGAATGCTGTAAGAGAACCAGCAAGAACAAACTAGAAAATAAATGGATAATCAATAACGATACTAAAAAAATCCCAATCCAATCATATATGAATTGCAAATCTGAATATGTGGTCTACAGCATAGAGTGCAAGTGTAAAAAAATTTACATTGGTAGAACCAAGAGAGTCCTCAAGACAAGACTTTGGAACATGTAAAAAATATAGAAGGAGAAACGTCCGAGTACGGTCTAAGCAGACACTTTGAAGAATATCACAAGAAAAATCCAAATGAATTTACTATTAAAGCAATTGTACATATATCCAAAACGGGGTAAAGACAGACTTCTGCAATTGAGGAAAAGGGAGACCTACTGGATCCATGCTTTGAACACCAGGGAACCATATGGGTTAAACAGAGATATAGATTTAGCAGCCTTCCTATAAGGATATACATCAGAAGCAAAATCAAGCAAATACACATATTAAAACATATATCTACTCCATACTTCTAGCCCCTATTGTTTATAAATTATATATCATAAAATGAGTGTGTATATATATATATTTTTTATATGTTTAAAGCTTGTATATTATATAATTATTTAATATATATTATATATTTTTTATTATTATATAGATTCACAATATTAGAAATCCAATGTATTGAATTAATTAATTTATTTTATTATTATTTTTTCTCATTTTTAACAATTCATAAAATAAATTTTATACCAACATAAACAGAGTTTTTATTTATTGGATACAAATTTTTTTTCATAATAATTCAAAACTAAATTGAATCATTCAATAAGAGCCTGATGAACTTTTTATGCAAATCGATTTTTATTTCAAATAAGAAGTAGCAACACGGGCCTATTAAATTAACACCAATTATTTTTTTATGTAAAATGGCCATCCTGAATATAAGGAAACCACCCAAATAACAATAATGAGTCATATCCGGTTTCTGAATATAAATAGGAGTCCAGGATGGGAGTGGATTCTACTCTGAGGAAGTGGGCATAGGACCCACGAAACGTGTAAGCACGCAAGATTACAGTGACGTCACTTCCGCTCGCACCACAGATCCACTTCCGGTTTCCCGCAAACAAGCAACGACGGAGGAACAGTTTGGCTCTTTCCACTATACACCAACGAACATTTCATTTTCAGGAGATAAGTCATATCTATTCACCTATTTAACTTTTATATACCAGCACCTTAACGGATGTATTTATTTTTCTACCATTACGGACATATACGTTTTTAACGGATATACATATATATATTTTTTACGGTCATTTTTTATCTTTTTGTAGTGAGCACTACCATTAGTTTTGTTCTCCCTCTCATTATTAACGATCGCAGCTAATCAGTTTCATTTTTAACAACCCATGTATGCTTCATTACGCTTATAGTTTTCTAATCTAGATAAAATAATTTTCATACTTGATCTCTCAAATTAATTATATTCTATTAAATTCCATACCTGCACATGATGATTTTATAACACATATCTCAAAATATTTTTACCTATGAGTTTTTTTCCTCATCAATTTTTCAGATCAATTTTTATTACATAAATGCCACACTCCAGTATCAATTTTTAAATATATCAATTTTAAATATATTTCTTATTTTTGCTATCATACAGATCCAGCACCTGACTGTTACATACTTTCTACCAGTTAGTTTCAGTCAGCCAGCTGGACCCAGAGAAAATACTGCATTAACTTTGTTTTGTGTATGTTCAATTTTTGCGCTGTTCACATTTGTTTTTGTTTTTACCACTGTGTTTTTTATGCATACCCAATAAACATTGTTTTTAGCAATTAGGACTCAGCACAGAAACACTGCAATCAGAAAAAAGTGACTGCAGTTAGTGTTAACTGAGCCCACAGTCTTTTTATTTTAAAAAAAGACAAATATTTTCATAAAAATATATAAATTATATATTTTTTAAGCAATTTTGTGTTACATACAAAGTGGCACCTCATACATTTATTTGTATACACACAATTACACCCATTTCTAGAGATCCTTTAGCGCTATTTCTATACTCCTCCTATTTATTATATATATATATATATATATATATATATATATATATATATATATATATATATATATATATATATGTCAGGGAATCAAGAAACCAGACGGAAACGGAAAGTGTAGGTAAAAAATAAATACGGTTGGGTCAGGAAACACAGAGAACGGGAACAATAGCAGGAGTCAAGAACAAGGAAATCAGTCAGCCAAAGTCAGGGTCATACACAGAGTAAGGAACAAAATACAGGTATGCACTTGGTAGGTCTGGACTCACGCAATGGACTTGAATGGACTTGGTGATGTTTATATAGTAAATCGGTGTTACATTATCACAGAGAGACAGAAAGTTGCCAGAAGATGTCAGTAGTTGCAGAGTGATGATGTTCACAAGTTTGCCCATAAGAGGGCATGTGAGAGGAAATCAGAGTGTCAGAATCACTGCAGGAGAAGCCAGAAACAGGCCTGCACTTCAAGAAACACGAGGAAGGGTGAGTAACTTGACAATATACACTGTGTGCACAATTATTAGGCAAGTAAGTATTTTGACCAAATCATCATTTTTATGCATATTGTCCAACTCCAAGCTGTATAAATTTGAATGCTTATTGGATTTAAGCATATCAGGAGATGAATATTTGTGTAATGAGGGAGGGTGTGGCCTTAGGAGATCAACACCCTATATCAAGATGTGATAATTATTAGGGAGCTTCCATTTCCTAAGGCAAATGGGCCAAAAAAGAGATTTAACTGACTCTGAAAAGTCAAAAATTGAAAAAGTCTTCCAAAGGGATGAAATTGCTAAGATATTGGAGCGTGATCACAGAACCATCAAACGTTTTGTTGCAAATAGTTAACAGGGTCGCAAGAAACATGTTGAGAAAAAACCCAGCAAATTAACTGCCAAAGATTTAAGAAGAATCAAAAGTGAAGCTATCAGGAACCCATTATCCTCCAGTGCTGTCATATTCCAGAACTGCAACTTACCTGGAGTGCCCAGAAGTACAAAGTGCTCAGTGCTCAGAGACATGACCAAGGTAAGGAAGGCTGAAACTTGACAACCACTGAAGAAAACACATAAGTTGCATTGTCAAGTCTGGGGCAATAACTATCTGAAGACAGATTTTTTTAAAAGGTTTTATGAATTAATTAGATGAGAGTGACTCTTGACAGACCTGATGGATGGACCCATGGCTGGATCAGTAATGGGCATAGAGCTACACTTTGACTCAGACGCCAGCAAGGTGGAGGTGGGGTACTGGTATGGGCTGATATTATTAAAGATGAGCTAGTTGAACCTTTTCGGGTTGAAGATGGACACAAATTCAACTCCCAAACCTACTGCTAGTTTTTACAAGACACTTTTTTCAAGCAGTGGTACAGGAAAAAAGTCTGCACCTTTCAAGAAGACCATGATATTTTTTCAGGACAATGCTCCATCGCATGCATCGAAGTACTCCACTGCGTGGCTATCCAGTAAAGGCCTTAAAGATGAAAGAATAATGACATGGCCCCTTCCTCACCTGACCCCTATTAAGAACTTGTGGGCCCTAAACTTGTGCGTCCTTCTTAAATGGGAGATTTACGGTGAAGGAAAACAGTACACCTCTCTGAACAGTGTCTGGGAGGCTGTGGTTGCTGCTGCACAAAAAGTTGATCGTCAACAGTTCAAGAAACTGACAGACTCCATGCATGGAAGGCTTATAACTGTTATTGAAAAGAAGGGTGGCTATATTGATCACTGATTTTTTTTTTTTAAATGTCAGAAATGATTACTTGTAAATTTTGTTGTTTGTTTATTATTCTCACTTTAACAGATTAAAATAAACAAGTGAGATGGAAAAAAAATTAGTTTTTCATTTAGTTGCATAATAATTGTGCACACTAATAGCTGACCGATAATTGTGCACACAGATATTCTCCTAAGAAAGCCAAAACCTCACTTTTACTTTCTTAAATATTCAGGTTTGAGGTTTATTAACATTTTGGATTGACCGAGAGCACTGTAGTTGTTCAATAATGAAATTAATCCTCAAAAATACAACTTGCCTAATAATTGTGCACACAGTGTAGACATAAATATACATATGTACTTTGGATCCCTTTGAAGCCAAGTAGCTGAAAACATGAAAAATCATATTTAAGCAATATTCATTTTTAATAAAGTGTTTAACAATGTATTTACTGTGTCCCATTCCAATGTTCTTCACATAGGGGAATATGTTCTAAGTATTTATAAATATATATTCATATATATATATATAGAGAGAGAGAGAGAGAATGCGATCAAGTTTGCACGCGAGTTAGGTTTTTTTTTCCAACTTGTCACACTCCTTTGAAGTCTACATTAAGGTGGTCGCGATATTCAGACTTCTGGGGTGCGATCCGATATACGGCGCAGGTTTTGGCACAAGCGTGGAAACCTGCACCGCCCGTAGTTTCAGCTCGCAACTCGAGCTATCTTATATACGACGCCGTCAGATGCTAAAGTGCCGTAAGTCTGACAAACCAGCGATGTCCAGAAATCTGCTTAAGTACAAATTTCTGGAGTCGCCAGTGACTTACGGCACTTTAGAAACTGCCGCCGCATAAAAAACCTGACTAAGTTATTAAACCACCCGTTACTGTCTAACACGCCTCCTAAACATAGCCCGACACGTATACCCCTCTATCTGCAATCCCCCCTCTCACTATTAAATAATAAATATATTAACCCCTAAACCGCCGCTCCCGGACCCCGCCGCCAGCTACATTATCTATATTACCCCCTAATCTGACCCCCTACATTGCTGCTAGCTATATTAAATGTTTTACCCCCTAATGTGAGCCCCCTACCCCGCCGCCACCTATTTAAACTATATTACCCCCTAAAGTAAGCCCCCTACCCCACCGCCGCCACCTATAATAAATGTATTACCCCCTAATCTAATCCCCCTATACCGCCGCCACCTATATTAAATTAATTAACCCCTAAATGCTAAAATTTCCCTACCACTAAACCTAAGTCTAACCCTACAAATAGCCCTGAAAAGGGCTTTTTGTGTGGCATTGCCCCAAAGTAAACAGCTATATTGCCAGCCCTTAAAAGGGCTTTTTGCGGGGCTTTGCCCCAAAGTAATCAGCTCTTTTACCAGCCCTTAAAAGGGATTTTTGCGGGGCATTGTCACAAAGTAATCAGCTCTTTTGCCTCTAATCTAAATCCCCCTACACCGCCGCCACCTATAATAAATGTATTAACCCCTAATCTAATCCCCCTACACCGCCGCCACCTATATTAAATTAATTAACCCCTAATCTAATCCCCCTACACCGCCGCCACCTATATTAACTATATTAACCCTAATTATATTAGGGTTAATATAGTTAATATAGTTATATTATATATATTAACTACATTAACCCTATCTAACTCTAACACCCCTAACTTAATTATTATTTAAATAAATCTAAATAATATTAATAATATTAACTAAATTATTCCTATTTAAAACTAAATACTTACCTATAAAATAAACCCTAAGATAGCTACAATATAATTAATAATTACATTGTAGCTATTTTAGGGTTTATATTTATTTTATTTTATTAAATTAAATAGCTATTAATAGCTATTAATTATAGTTAAAATAATTACCAATTTACCTGTAAAATAAATCCTAACCTAAGTTACAAATACAACTACACTATCAATAAATTAAATAAACTACAAATATCTAAACTAAAATACAATTAAATACACTAAACTAAATTACAAAAAAAAACACTAAATTCCAAAAAATAAAAAAAGATTACAAGAATTTTAAGCTAATTACACCTATTCTAACCCCCCTTAAAAAAAACTAACACTAACCCCCAGAAGATCTCCCTACCTTGAGTCTTCTTCACCCGGCCGGGCCGAACTCTTCATCCAGATGTGGTCCTCCATCCTGGCGATGTCTTCATCCAAGCGGCAAAGAAGAGGTCTTCCATCCCGGGGATGTCTTCATGCAAGCGGCAAAGAAGAGGTCCTCCATCGGGTTAAGTCATCCTCCAAGCGGCATCTTCAATCTTCTTTCTTCCGGCTTCTTCCGACCTCCAACGCAGAACATCCAGCTAGCCCGACGACTGAACGACGAATGAAGTTTCCTTTAAATGACGTCATCCAAGATGGCGTCCTTCAAATTCCGATTGGCTGATAGGACTCTATCAGCCAATCGGAATTAAGGTAAGAAAATCTGATTGGCTGATTCAATCAGCCAATCAGATTCAAGTTCAATCCGATTGGCTGATCCAATCAGCCAATCAGATTGAGCTTGCATTCTATTGGCTGATCGGAACAGCCAATAGAATGCAAGCTCAATCGGATTGGCTGATTGAATCAGCCAATCAGATTTTCTTACCTTAATTCCGATTGGCTGATAGAATCCTATCAGCCAATCGGAATTCGAGGGATGCCATCTTGGATGACGTCATTTAAAGGAAATTTAATTCGTCGTTCAGTCGTCGGGCCAGCTGGATGTTCCGCATCGGAGGTCGGAAGAAAAGCCATTTTAAGGGCTGGTAAAAGAGCTGGTTAATTTTTAATTTAGAATAGGGTAGGGCATTTTTTTATATTGGGGGGCTTTATTATTTTATTAGGGAGCTTAGAATAGGTGTAATTAGCTTACATTTCTTGTAATCTTTTTTTATTTTTTGTAATTTAGTGTTTGTTTGTTTTTGTAATTTAGTTTAGTGTATTTAATTGTATTTTAGTTTAGATATTTGTAGTTTTTTTAATTTATTGATAGTGTAGGTGTATTTGTAACTTAGGTTAGGATTTATTTTACAGGTAAATTGGTAATTATTTTAACTAGGTAGCTATTAAATAGTTATTAACTATTTAATAGCTATTGTACCTAGTTAAAATAAATACCAAGTTACCTGTAAAATAAATATAAACCCTAAAATAGCTACAATGTAATTATTCAGGTCTATTTGTAGGGTTAGACTTAAGTTTAGTGGTATGGGAAATTTTAGTATTTTAGGGGTTAATTAATTTAATATAGGTGGCGGCGGTGTAGGGGGATTAAATTAGGGGTTAATAATTTTAATATAGCTGGCGGCGGGGTAGGGGGATTAGATTAGGGGTTAATAATTTTAATATAGCTGGCGGCGGGGTAGGAGCTCACATTAGGGGGTAGGTAATGTAGGTGGCAGCGGTGTAAGGGGCTCACTTTAGGGGGTAGGTAATGTAGATGGCGGCGGGGTAGGGGCTCACATTAGGGGGTAGGTAATGTAGATGGCGGAGGGGTAGGGGCTCACATTAGGGGGTAGGTAATGTAGATGGCAGCGGGGTAGGGGCACACATTAGGAGGTAGGTAATGTAGATGGCGGCAGTGTAGGGGCTCACATTAGGGGGTTATGCATTTAATGTAGGTGGCGGCGGGGTCCGGGAGCGGCGGTTTAGGGGTTAAATACTTTATTAGGGATTGCGGTGGGGGATCGTGGTTGACAGGTAGATAGACATTGCGCATGCGTTAGGTGTTAGGTTTTATTTTGCAGCTAGTTTAGGGAGTTACGGGGCTCCAATACACAGCGTAAGGCTTACTACGCCTGCAATTTGTGGCGAGGTGAAAATGGTGTAAGATTTCTCCATTTTCGCCACGTAAGTCCTTACGCTGTATATTGGATTCCAAACTGCGCGGGTTTGGTATACCTGTCTATGGGCCAAAAAACTACGGCCGAAGGCAGAAATATACGAGCGTAACTTCTATGTTACACCGTATATGTGATACCAAACCAGCGCAAAATTTGGCGTTGCCAGCTTTTGCGGGCGACGCTGCATATCGGATCGAGGCCCTGCCTTTTGTGCACATTGGGTTAGCGCTCGTGTGAAAACATTTTACTTTCAACTTGTAATACGTGCTACCTGACGCGAGCAAAAAGCCTCCATCTAGTAGGGTTAATGGGCGAGCAGGAGAGCAATCTACCACTCTACTCATAATCTAGCCCTTAGTAATTAAGGTTAGGTTTACTTAAAATGATGCATAGTGTAATTTCAAATTATTATTGTACATCTATAGCTATAAAAAACCAGATTAAGCATAAAATATATTTTAAAATGTGGTAAATTCTTTGTAGCATACTTTCTGTTTTGTTGGTGAGGACATAGTTAATCTAAATTATAATTTATGCCAAACACCAGCAACTAATTTTTCAAAATTTAAAATAATAAACCTTACAGGAAGGTAGAATACAGAACACAAAAATTATACAGCAGTTATAGATATTATCTAACCAAGTACCTTTCCCTTGCCTTCTTTTTACATTATTAAGTTATTTATCATCATTTTGGTGAAAGTTTTAGAGTGTACGTAATCTAATTTTTGTATGTAGTGTTTTCCTATTGACTGCTATATTTTCTTAATGGCTCCTTGTACATTCCATTCACTATAAACTGTATTAATTTTGAACACATTTTGTGCCCTACTGCCTATATACGAATATCTCTTAACTCATATTAAATTATTATCTGAATACTCAGGGTAATAAATTTATATACAGTCTCCAGCTGAAAGTGCCTAAAAGTATAAGCAGAAAAAATCTGTAAGCCACCAAGTCTTATTGCTGTGACTTACTAAAAACAAATACATAAGCACATTTTCTACACTTTTCCACCCAAATGCTCAGCTTAAACATTAGAGAGAGCTAGACTGAAAAAATCAAACAAAAAATTCACATCTTCTTTTTCATCTTAATTTGGGCATAAAATACTGTAGGTAAAACAATTTGCATACAGATCCAATATACCATTTTATCTGTTTAACAAGTCTGCAGTTCTTTTTGGAACCATACTGAGATTTTCAGAAGCCCTTAGGGACTACAGAGCTCTATTGCATAAGATGATATAATATTATTTGCACACAAAAAAGTGCATCCTTTAAATCTTAAAACTGTAGTTAATCATTTCAAACAATGTTATACTAATATTTTGTAATGTGCTTATCAGTACTGGATGGAGTAATTCTGATGAAAGTTTGTAAATATGACTATTTATGTCTGTGATGCATAGATATGTCTGTGATGCATAGATATATTATATATCTCCGCTTGATGAAAATATGAGTGATTCCAAATAA
Source organism: Bombina bombina (assembly GCF_027579735.1). Classification (NCBI taxonomy): domain Eukaryota; kingdom Metazoa; phylum Chordata; class Amphibia; order Anura; family Bombinatoridae; genus Bombina; species Bombina bombina. Next base: position 673,825,460 of record NC_069501.1, on the reverse strand, counting down.
ACAACATCCCATATGCATTAAATGAGTATAAACAATTCAGAAATATTTGTCAGGGTCTCTTCATCAAAGATTTTAGCTACTTCACCTTATGAAAGTTCTTAAGTAGTAAAAAAAAGTCTGGGACTGCAAAATGTCTCTCACTGATGATGTTCTCCAGTTTGGCCAATAGAGGACCCCAAGATGTAGTGAGCAGTGTTACACACTCTGCAGCAGGTGAAGAGAGAGACAGGTGAGTAAAAATGTCAGCCAGCAGCAAATAAACAAAAAAGCAGGTTGAAATGCAAAATAAAATACATTTTTAAACAATCTATGTTGCTATAGTAGTTGTTGACTCATAGATGGTAGCCTTTGTTCAGTAAGGGTAGTAATAAGGTAATATTATATTAATATAATATTAATAAGGTAATATTATTATAATAATAAAGATCTAGGTGGATCAAGATGGCTATCTTTCCCTTCATTAATGTAAAATGCCCAGGTATAAGCTGTATAAAATTTTATTCCATAGCGTGAACACTTAGATGGAATTTATCACTTAAAAAACATTCTTCCCTTAAATTTTAACAGGGATTTATCTACACAGATGTTCTGGTCAGGGGTGTAATTTTCTGAAAACTTTTCAGGCAGGTGTATTATCAGTGGCCTTATCTTGTATAGCCTGTCATGTAAGGGCTGATTTCTAGGGGAGTACTGGGCATTATTATTAAAATTCAAAAAATGCAGCAGTTTGGGGTGCTGGTGCCAATAGAAATGTATGCTGGGATTTTTCACTATACCCATTACTAAGGTCAGTGCCCAAAACGTTTTCATTTTGGTCAGTAAGGTGCCTGGGGTTTTTCCTAGCGAGGTGTGAACTTAGCTTAGCCAACAGATAATAGCTGTCATATAAATTAGTTTGAGTAGCTATATTCTCAAACATGTTGTCAGTTAGAAACAGGTGTAAATAATTTATTAGCTCACAAACTGAATTGGTGATTTTAATGCCAGGAGTTGCCATAAATGGGATAATTTGGAGGTAGTGAAGTTTTCGTCCAAGATTGTTGGATGTTCTGAATGCCTCCTTTAAGATAGTGATAGGCTGGGAGCACAATCACTAGAAGCCTCACTTAGGGGCTCGATATCAGATGCTGTCACTATATCAGAGAGTCAATAACAGATACAGCAAAGGTGTCACTCTCTGAACCCCACGTGAGAATAGAATAAGCCTCTTCTACGGAATAGTAACATGCCATGATGCACAAGATTTTTATTTATTTTTTTACTCCTACATAACACTAACTCTATCAACCCACCCACAAATTCCCACTTCCACTCCAAATTCATATTTCCACCACACCAAAAAAAAAATCAGTACTGATTAGATCTAAACAGCATAGAAAGGGTATAAAAAAATATTTTTTTTGCTTCTCCCTCAACCCACCCATCTATTCTTTCTTTTACCCCAAATTCCCACTTCCACTCAACAAAATGAACCCTACATAACATCCAAAAAATAAAACAGTACTGATCACAATATAAAAAGCTGCAATCAGATCTAAACAACTCTGAAAGGGTTGATTTTTTTTTTTAGTACGCTAACAGCAAAGAAAAAAAAGGTAATGAAAAGGAAATGAGGTTTCCCAAATCTCAGTTTGCAAGAACAATACCTCCCATGATGTCTTGATAAAGCCCAATGAAGAGTGAAACACGTTGACCAGGACAGTTTTCCCTTTTGCCCCTTTGTGCCAACTCACTTTCATCTCTAACCTACCCTGATGAGTTCAAGCTGTGAATAAAGGGGCTATTGTTTATTAAAACTGCCATTTGGGATTGGCATCAAACCTATTTGCAAGTTATAATACTTGTATTTGGAATTCTATCGGTCTTAGTTTGCCACTAACAGCGCTATATAGTTGCACTCTACGATAGCTGTTTAACCTTTGACCTCACGTGATGTTTGAGCTAGTCAAGTGCACTTTGCTCTGCTCTGAACCGCTGGAACATCACAATCCCTCTAGACGCGGGGATACCCGCCGAGGGAAACCTCATACAAGGTACATCCAAGCGCCAAGGAGCCATCATTGAGTGATATAACCTCCGCAAGACGTGGAATAACCCGCCGAGGGGATTAACACACACAGAGGATACTGTGGGACTAAGGTAAACCACCATATTTTATTTTTATGCCAACCGTACTTCTGAAGGATTGAAAAGCGCTCTTTTCACAAGTGACTAACCTTATGCAGTGTGTTTTTATTTTGGACATTAATTCTTCCACCTTTATTTTATGCGCATTATAAACACATTTTTTTCCTCTGGACATTTGTAATCATTGGTTTTTAAGGGAGAAGTCCCAGTGGATATTAAAAAGTATGAAAGTAGTTTGTATGGTGTTTCAACAGTAATTATTAAACCTTTATTAAATTCCCATCTGTCACATTTATTTCTTTTGTATTTACATTTTTTTTATATATTTCACATAAATCCGTGCTTGAATAGCACTGCCTCTATCTTTTATGTATTTGTATCTTTGTTATATCTAGAGGGGATTAACTGAGTTGCAGCAGGATTTCTATTCCCTTTAGGCGCTCTATTCCTTTGTTTCTTTGTTAACAATTGTTATTGACATACACATTTGAAGCCTCAGTGAAGTTTCACACACACCCATCTACATAGTAGTTGCCACTGATGGGTGGAAGCAATGACTTATAGCTAACAGACAATTGTGAAGTCCACATGTATCTCCATTGATCAACCTGACAGTCAGAGTAATGACCAGCAATGACTGTGGTCTCCAGAGTGGAAGCACCTGTATATGGCAGGAGTGGTCATAGACTGCGGTCCCTCAATAGTACCGGAATATCAGGTGAAGAGGGGTGAGTTAGATTTTTCCCATTATGCTCCAAAGAGGCCTTTAGTGCGAATGTTTTTAACTGTTATTAGCTCCTATATATTGGATTACAATGTTAATGTAACATTTATAACTGCAGACAAGGAACATTACTTATCCTATGGAGTTGCCATATACTTCTTGTTTCCGGGCCTGGTGACATCAACCGCATTCCCAGATTCCCCTGGCGATGCCGGTCCACTGGACCATCAAGGATTTCAGAGTAAGTGCAGAGGTGCTGCGAAGAGCTACTAAAGGGCCCACCTTCCTTCTTGGATAACAACATGTGGTTGCCATCTGCTCTTAACACTTTGTGTCATCATATATGGTTAAGGGGTTAATATGTTCTAAGTGATCAATTACACCTGTTCGAGTGTATTAAATTCTTTATAAATAGCTTGAGCATTAACTGCGCTAGAAGTAAGCTTTTTGCGCGCGTCGGTTTGCACTCATATTACAAGTTGAAAGTAAACTGTTTTCACTTGCGCGCTAACCCAGTGCGCATAAAAAGTCAAACTTAGAATATTTCACTCACTATAAACTATTCCCTCATAACTGTCAATGGAGCAAAAAAAGTGTGTGTGTGGGGGGGGAACTAACACCCTACTCCCGCACAAATCCAATTGCATATTCTCAAGTGTGCTAACAAAACATGAAATTATGAATATTTCACATTCCAATTTACTTTGCATAGCAGAATAAGTTGTATTTAGTCATAAATACATATTTCTACATATATATGATGGTATTTTGGTACTATATATATATATATATATATATATATATATAATGGAAGAGTTATAGAAGGCGCACAATCAGTAAATTATACAAATTTTAAATTCTGATGTAGTTAGCGCTACAAAAGTTAAGGTAATTAGGAATGCAGATCAATCTGTAAATGATCTGTTATTTTAAGGGTAGGCTTTATATTGCCTGATCAGAAATACATAAAAGCAATGGAACACCTAATAGTATCCGCAATGAAATAAAATAATATCATGCAATGTACAAATCTAAAAACAAACAATCTAAAAAGTTGATGTATAAATCTCAAAAGAGTGCATCCATATATGAGTTATCCTGTGTATAGTGGTCAATGTGAGTTCATAGGTACATGACCACAGGAACTGCAAACAATAAATAAAATGAAGCAAAATGGTAACCAAAGCGAGAACCGTGTGTATTGGCCAGTGACTTTACAGTTCCATTTAAATAAATAAATATAGTTCCAAGTGAAGGATGTGTGAATAGAATGTGTAGTAACAGCAAGTTGCTCCAGTAGTAATCATGACTAAATGAAAAAAATGCCCACTTACTGGAAACTACCTCAATCAAATAAAATTTTAAGATTGTTTGTTTTTAGATTTGTACATTACATGATTTTATTTCATTTCATTGCGGATACTATTAGGTGTTCCATTACTTGTATGTATTTTTGATCAGGCAATATACAGCCTACCCTTGAAATAACAGATCATTTACAGATTGATCTGCATTCCTAATTACCTTAACATTTGTAGCTCTAACTACATCAGAATTTAAAATTTGTATCATTTACTGAATGTCTGTGTGCCTTCTATCACTCTTCCATTTCATGCATTTGTTTTATATTGAACAGTAAGTTCTCTGGGGTGGGGACCCTAGATTTCCTCTGTTCAGATATTAGGCAGCATTTGCAGGTATTCCTCAAATATCACCTACCAGCCTCAGGGCTTTCACTTAGCGCTGATTTCATACACTTTTCTTTACAAATATATATATATATATATATATATATATATATATATATATATATATATATATATATATATATGAAAAAGTATAGAAAGAGACAGGCGCACAGGGGCACACTTCGTGGAATACGTTCACAATCAGTGTATAGATAACAGTAGGGGAAATATCCGCGCTCACCTGGTGTACCCTCAAGTAGTGAGGTACTTTAAATGCACTTCTGTTGGTATACTCTGTTCCTTTGCACCCTTTCCGTTTGTCCACACTCCTTCAGTGCTTGGTACGTCTCCAGCAGGTCACCGTAGTCCGTTGCCAGTAGTATGGGGAGTAAGGGGGTATTATATGTATAGGTGTAGGTGTCTAATATTTACCAATTGGCAACACTATACAATATAACAGAGTGTAATACCATAGATTTATTAGATAGCTTAAAAAGACACAAATGTCTCTTAAAAGTTCAATATGAACAGATATAATACAAATGTACAAACATACATACAGGACATGAGCCGTAGTGCAGACAAGTAAACAGATCCTTGTATAAAGGCCCGTTTGCAAGTTCAGACTAAATTGCTCCACAAGTAGATTACAATATAAAATACAAAATACACAGTTTAGGGAGCACCAAAGGCTTAACTCTGAGCTGCCTTGCTATATTAGTAGCGTTGCAGCCGAGTACCTTATGCAGCTCCGTGTATGCTGTGCACTCAGTGCGTGCAAATGTGACGTGTGGCGGGGGGCGGAGCCTAACTAGTTTCGTAACCAATGGGTTACTTCATCAGAGGTGTGGGCCGCCCCCCAACCTAGCTCTATAAATGCGTGTGGCTGTGGCTGATTGGCCAAATACTAGCCCCTCTATCGCCATTTTGCTTGTGGGCAAGAGACGTTATTATTATTATTATAATGTACTACTAAAACAGTAATAATAATCATCATATACTATCCATTTATTTCTAAAAAATGCTGATCTGGTAATATTTTATGGTTTGATACCCTTATTTTTAATGCCATTTGCACTTTTAAAAATTCAGGTATCTGACTCAACAAAAGGATACTTAGAAGAACAAGGTGTTACTTGTTAATATTAAAAATGAGGATGTTTAAAAAAGAAAGGATATACATTACTTGATACTATCAATATAATCCTAAATAAAACGTATAAATAGATACATATAATGTTACAAAATATATACATATTGTTTTTTCTTTTTTTTTCTCTCTATACCTCATATGATTCTATGCTTGTTCCATATAATTAAAATATATAAAAATATACACATCACTTTACTGACCACTGGTTTTAAAAGGGGGGATAAAAAGTGAATGAGTAGAAGGTGGATGAAGTGAAACGGGGTTAGTGTCATAAAAGACCCCCTGAGGCATATATGTAAATAATTTATGTGAGTAATTACAAAAAGGCTGCTAGGTCAATATCTCTATTTAACCCATTGGGTTCTAGGGTCCCCAATTTATGAATCCAAACAGTCTCTCTTTTACGTAACTCCAAAAGTCTACTCCCTCCTCGATTGCCTTGGTGCACTTGTTCTATAGCCTTAATAAAAAATGCATTCTTATTTTTACCATGAATATTTGTAAAATGGTTAATAAGAGGATTTTTGAGGGTTCCCGCTTCAATATTTTTCATGTGTTCTAAACAGCGGATTTTTAAACCCTGTGTCGTGCGTCCAATGTACCTTTTTGGGGTGCTGCACGTACACTCCAACATGTAAACTACGTGATCAGATCTACAATTCAGTAGACCTTTGATTGGATATTTTTCTCCATTTTTTCCACAGTCTATAAATGTATTGAATGTTTTATTTCTATGTGTATGTGCACAGCACACACAATTTTTTCTTGCACACTTAAAAAAACCTTGTACATTGGTAATCTGACCTTTGATTTGCTTCTCAGTTTTTTTAGTTTTCTGTATGTCACTAGGGGCTAAGAAATTCTTTAGATTTTTGTTTTTCTTGTACGTAACATGTGGTCTATTACCTATAGTGTCTTTCAATATTGGGTCATTTTTCAATATTGACCAGTTTTTCTGTAAAATGTTTTTAATCTTCCAGTGGCCCTCATTAAATGTTGTGACAAAGTTAATTCTAGTATCTCTTTTTTGTTTCACCTTTGATGTATCAGGTGTTAATACTGGTAGTGTTTGTATTTGTTGATTATTACCGTGTACTAATGTCTTTCTATCTAATTTAGTTGCTTTATCATATGCTCTTTGAATGGTTTTAGTTGGATAATGTTTTTCTGTAAACTTCTCTTTAAGACATTTTGCCTCTATTTCAAAGTTACTAATGTCTGTGCAGTTTCGCCTCAATCTCTGAAACTGCCCAAACGGGATATTTTCTATCCATTTCGGATGATGGCTGCTTCGTGCATCTAAATAGCCATTAGTGTCAGTAGATTTTCTATATAGCTTACTGCATATATTCCCATTTGATACGTATAGAGTAACATCTAAAAAGTCAATAGATGAAACTTCTATTCTTTGTGTAAAAGTGAGATTCATGCAATTAGCATTTAGCTCTTGTACATACATATCCCATGAATTTATTTCTCCATCCCAAATGACCAGAATGTCATCTATGAACCAATGCCAAAACACAACATTTTTATGTTTAAACTCAGAATTCTCATAAACCATATCCTCCTCAAATATACCCATATATAAGTTTGCCAAGTTGGGCGCAAATTTTGTACCCATGGCTGTCCCTGTACTTTGCAGGTAGTATTTGCCATCAAATTTAAAATAATTGTTCTGTAAGATATATCTAATGGATTCTAATAGAAAGTCCCTCTGATCAGGATCAATCTGATTTGCATTGTCTAGTGATCTCTTAATAGCGCTTATCCCTTGGTCACACTGGTTAGAAATTTTGAAAAAGAAAAAAAGACACATATATCCGACAGCCTCACACAATCAGACTTAGAAACATTAGAAGCCTTAATGGATTTAGAGAATGGGAATAACTACCATTCTCAAATAGAACTCAATAGTCATTTGGGATCAGAATATGACTCAAACGAACTAAGTATCATTAATAGTGGCCTACGACCAAAGTCCATTTTTTCCCTGTCCAATCGCAAGGAAAATATATAACTATGTTTAAACATAGGGTTATCCAAGACTGTATCGAACTGTGTAGTAATTACAAAGTCCAGAACCATAATATGAGTATAAGAGAGAAAAATGTGTTAAAAACACTAATGGATAATGAACAGATTGTGATTTGGGAGGCTGACAAGGGAGGAGGCATTGTCATTTTAGACAGGAAAGACTATCTAGAGGAAGCTAATCGCCAACTCTCAGATAAAAATACATATGTGACCTTGAGAAGTGACTCTACACCCATATTTTTGAGAACATATATAGAACACATAAACTATGGTTACCAAAATAGAGTACTTTCAGACAGAGAGAGAAAATATCTATCAAATGATGAACCTAAAATGGCAATCTTTTATTACTTACCGAAGATCCACAAGAGCCTAACAAAACCACCAGGTAGGCCCATTATTTCAGGAATAGATTCAATTACATCTAGACTATCTGAATATGTGGATCAGTTCTTAAAACCTATGGTACTTAATCTTAAGTCATACCTCAGAGATACCCCCCATCTCCTTCAAATTATAGAAGGGCTGAAATGGAAGCCCACATACAAATGGGCCACGCTCGATGTAACAGCATTGTATACATCTATCCCCCATGACCAAGGGATAAGCGCTATTAAGAGATCACTAGAATGCAAATCAGATTGCTCCTGATCAGAGGGACTTTCTATTAGAATCCATTAGATATATTTTACAGAACAATTATTTTAAATTTGAAGACAAATACTACCTGCAAAGTACAGGGACAGCCATGGGTACAAAATTTGCGCCCAACTTGGCAAACTTATATATGGGTATATTTGAGGAGGATATGGTTTATGAGAATTCTGAGTTTAAACATAAAAATGTTGTGTTTTGGCATTGGTTCATAGATGACATTCTGGTCATTTGGGATGGAGAAATAAATTCATGGGATATGTATGTACAAGAGCTAAATGCTAATTGCATGAATCTCACTTTTACACAAAGAATAGAAGTTTCATCTATTGACTTTTTAGATGTTACTCTATACGTATCAAATGGGAATATATGCAGTAAGCTATATAGAAAATCTACTGACACTAATGGCTATTTAGATGCACGAAGCAGCCATCATCCGAAATGGATAGAAAATATCCCGTTTGGGCAGTTTCAGAGATTGAGGCGAAATAGCTTTGAAATAGATGCAAAATGTCTTAAAGAGAAGTTTACAGAAAAACATTATCCAACTAAAACCATTCAAAGAGCATATGATAAAGCAACTAAATTAGATAGAAAGACATTAGTACACGGTAATAATCAACAAATACAAACACTACCAATATTAACACCTGATACATCAAAGGTGAAACAAAAAAGAGATACTAGAATTAACTTTGTCACAACATTTAATGAGGGCCACTGGAAGATTAAAAACATTTTACAGAAAAACTGGTCAATATTGAAAAATGACCCAATATTGAAAGACACTATAGGTAATAGACCACATGTTACGTACAAGAAAAACAAAAATCTAAAGAATTTCTTAGCCCCTAGTGACATACAGAAAACTAAAAAAACTGAGAAGCAAATCAAAGGTCAGATTACCAATGTACAAGGTTTTTTTAAGTGTGCAAGAAAAAATTGTGTGTGCTGTGCACATACACATAGAAATAAAACATTCAATAAATTTATAGACTGTGGAAAAAATGGAGAAAAATATCCAATCAAAGGTCTACTGAATTGTAGATCTGATCACGTAGTTTACATGTTGGAGTGTACGTGCAGCACCCCAAAAAGGTACATTGGACGCACGACACAGGGTTTAAAAATCCGCTGTTTAGAACACATGAAAAATATTGAAGCGGGAACCCTCAAAAATCCTCTTATTAACCATTTTACAAATATTCATGGTAAAAATAAGAATGCATTTTTTATTAAGGCTATAGAACAAGTGCACCAAGGCAATCGAGGAGGGAGTAGACTTTTGGAGTTACGTAAAAGAGAGACTGTTTGGATTCATAAATTGGGGACCCTAGAACCCAATGGGTTAAATAGAGATATTGACCTAGCAGCCTTTTTGTAATTACTCACATAAATTATTTACATATATGCCTCAGGGGGTCTTTTATGACACTAACCCCGTTTCCCTTCATCCACCTTCTACTCATTCACTTTTTATCCCCCCTTTTAAAACCAGTGGTCAGTAAAGTGATGTGTATATTTTTATATATTTTAATTATATGGAACAAGCATAGAATCATATGAGGTATAGAGAGAGAAAAAAGAAAAAACAATATGTATATATTTTGTAACACTATATTTATCTATTTATACGTTTTATTTAGGATTATATTGATAGTATCAAGTAATGTATATGTTTTCTGTTTTAAACATCCTCATTTTTAATATTAACAAGTAACACCTTGTTCTTCTAAGTATCCTTTTGTTGAGTCAGATACCTGAATTTTTAAAAGCGCAAATGGCTTTAAAAATAAGGGTATCAACCATAAAATATTACCAGATCAGCATTTTTTAGAAATAAATGGATAGTATATGATGATTATTATTACTGTTTTAGTAGTACATTATAATAATAATAATAACGTCTCTTGCCCACAAACAAAATGGCGATAGAGGGGCAAGTATTTGGCCAATCAGCCACAGCCACACGCATTTATAGAGCTAGGTTGGGGGGCGGCCCACACCTCTGATGAAGTAACCCATTGGTTACGAAACGTGTTAGGCTCCGCCCCTGCCACACGTCACATTTGCACGCACTGAGTGCACAGCATACACAGAGCTGCATAAGGTACTCGGCTGCAACGCTACTAATATAGCAAGGCAGCTCAGAGTTAAGCCTTTGGTGCTCCCTAAACTGTGTATTTTGTATTTTATATTGTAATCTACTTGTGGAGCAATTTAGTCTGAACTTGCAAACGGGCCTTTATACAAGGATCTGTTTACTTGTCTGCACTACGGCTCATGTCCTGTATGTATGTTTGTACATTTGTATTATATCTGTTCATATTGAACTTTTAAGAGACATTTTTGTCTTTTTAAGCTATCTAATAAATCTATGGTATTACACTCTGTTATATTGTATAGTGTTGTCAATTGGTAAATATTAGACACCTACACCTATACATATAATACCCCCTTACTCCCCATACTACTGGCAATGGACTACGGTGACCTGCTGGAGACGTACCAAGCATTGAAGGAGTGTGGACAAACGGAAAGGGTGCAAAGGAACAGAGTATACCAACAGAAGTGCATTTAAAGTACCTCACTACTTGAGGGTACACCAGGTGAGCGCGGATATTTCCCCTACTGTTATCTATACACTGATTGTGAACGTATTACACAAAGTGTGCCCCTGTGCGCCTGTCTCTTTCTATACTTTTTCAGACAAATCGAGAGGAACCTCACCTTGCGGGGGATCATCTTTTTATCAGACGGGCTGCCTTCACCTATAGCACACGGGAACTAGTATTGTGGACTATATGGAATATTGTACACCCACAGACTGTCCATCCTAATAAGACTGCTAGCTACACAAACTGTATATTGTCTCATACATATATATATATATACATCTATACATAAAATATTTATTCTTACTAGTGGATGAGAATATATATTGAGACTAGCAGATTGTACATATACTTCAAGCGCTGATTATTTTTGTTTTATATATATATATATATATATATATATATATATATATATATATATATAGTACCAAAATACCATCAGATATATGTAGAAATATGTATTTATGAATAAATACAACATATATATATATATATATATATACCTATATATATATCTATATATATATATATATATATAGATAGATAGATATATTTATATATATATATATATATATATATATATATATATATATATATACCCAAAGCACTCACTGTTTTAGTTTATTGCCAGTAGAAATGTGCGTTTTGAAATATGGCCGATTCGGAGATTCAAATGCATCAGAATTTCCGAATCGGCACCATAACTTAAATCCCGAAAAATTCAGAAAATTAATAAATCAGTTTCCGAATTTTCGGATCCATTCTTTATTCATATTCGGAATTTTTCATTGTTCTAATCTAAACTGCAGTTTCCCGACACTAACTAAATCACTGTCGGCTAGATTTAGAGTTCTGTGGCCAAAGGGGTGCGTTAGCTACGCGTGCTTTTTTTCCCCCGCACCTTTTAAACAACGCTGGTATTTAGAGTTCACAGAATGGCTGCGTTAGGCTCCAAAAAAGGGAGCGTAGAGCATATTTACCGCCACTGCAACTCTAAATACCAGCGGTGCTTACGGACGCGGCCAGCTTCAAAAACGTGCTCGTGCACGATTCCCCCATAGAAAACAATGGGGCAGTTTGAGCTGAAAAAAAACCTAACACCTGCAAAAAAGCAGCGTTCAGCTCCTAACGCAGCCCCATTGTTTCCTATGGGGAAACACTTCCTATGTCTGCACCTAACACTCTAACATGTACCCCGAGTCTAAACACCCCTAACCTTACACTTATTAACCCCTAATATGCCGCCCCCGCTATCGCTGACACCTGCATCTTATTATTAACCCCTAATCTGCTGCTCCGTACACCGTCGCAACCTACATTATACCTATGTACCCCTAATCTGCTGCCCCTAACACCGCCAACCCCTATATTATATTTATTAACCCCTAATCTGCCGCCCCCGCTATCGCTGACACCTGCATATTATTATTAACCCCTAATCTGCCGCTCCGTACACCGCCGCAACCTACGTTATCCCTATGTACCCCTAATCTGCTGCCCCTAACACCGCCGACCCCTATATTATATTTATTAACCCCTAATCTGCCGCCCCCAACGTCGCCTCCACCTACCTACAATAATTAACCCCTAATTTACCGACCGGATCTCACCGCTACTCTAATAAATGTATTAACCCCTAAAGCTAAGTCTAACCCTAACACCCCCCTAAGTTAAATATAATTTAAATCTAACGAAATAAATTAACTCTTATTAAATAAATTATTCCTATTTAAAGCTAAATACTTACCTGTAAAATAAACCCTAATATAGCTACAATATAAATTATAATTATATTGTAGCTATTTTAGGATTAATATTTATTTTACAGGCAACTTTGTAATTATTTTAACCAGGTACAATAGCTATTAAATAGTTAATAACTATTTAATAGTTACCTAGTTAAAATAATTACAAAATTACCTGTAAAATAAATCCTAACCTAAGTTACAATTAAACCTAACACTACACTATCAATAAATAAATTAAATAAACTACCTACAATTATCTACAATTAAACCTAACACTACACTATCAATAAATTAATTAAATACAATACCTACAAATAAATACAATGAAATAAACTAACTAAAGTACAAAAAATAAAAAGAACTAAGTTACAAAAAATAAAAAAATATTTACAAACATTAGAAAAATATTACAACAATTTTAAACTAATTACACCTACTCTAAGCCCCCTAATAAAATAACAAAGACCCCCAAAATAAAAAAAATGCCCTACCCTATTCTAAAATTAAAATAGAAAAGCTCTTTTACCTTACCAGCCCTGAAAAGGGCCCTTTGCGGGGCATGCCCCAAAGAATTCAGCTCTTTTGCCTGTAAAAAAAAACATACAATACCCCCCCCCAACATTACAACCCACCACCCACATACCCCTAATCTAACCCAAACCCCCCTTAAATAAACCTAACACTAAGCCCCTGAAGATCTTCCTACCTTGTCTTCACCATGCCAGGTATCACCGATCGCTCCAGGATCCGAAATCTTCATCCAAGCCTAAGCGGGGGCTGAAGATCCATCATCCGGCTGAAGTCTTCTATCAAGCGACGGCTGAAGAGGTCCAGAAGAGGCTCCAAAGTCTTCCTCCTATCCGGGCAGAAGAGTAGATCCGGACCGGCAACCATCTTCTTCAAAGCGGTGACAAGCGGCTCCATGTTGAAGACCTCCGTCGCGGATCCATCCTCTTCTTGCGATGTCCTAAGTCCGAATGAAGGTTCCTTTAAATGACGTCATCCAAGATGGCGTCCCTCGAATTCCGATTGGCTGATAGGATTCTATCAGCCAATCGGAATTAAGGTAGGGAAAATCTGATTGGCTGATTGAATCAGCCAATCAGATTGAGCTCGCATCCTATTGGCTGTTCCGATCAGCCAATAGAATGCGAGCTCAAACTGATTGGCTGATTGGATCAGCCAATCGGATTGAACTTGAATCTGATTGGCTGATACATTTATTATAGTAGCGGTGTGGTCCGGTCGGCAGATTAGGGGTTAATAATTGTAGGTAGGTGGAGGCAACGTTGGGGGCGGCAGATTAGGGGTTAATAAATATAATATAGGGGTCGGCTGTGTTAGGGGCAGCAGATTAGGGGTACATAGGTATAATGTAGGTTGCGGCGGTGTACGGAGCGGCAGATTAGGGGTTAAAAAAAATATGCAGGTGTCAGCGATAGCGGGGGCGGCAGATGAGGGGTTAATAAATATTATGTAGGTGTCGGCGGTATTAGGGGCAGCAGATTAGGGGTACATAAGTATAACGTAGGTGGCGGCGGGGTGCGGTCGGCAGATTAGGGGTTAAAAAATTTTAATAGAGTGGCTGCGATGTGGGGGGGCCTCAGTTTAGGGGTACATAGGTAGTTTAATGGTGTTAGTGTACTTTAGAGCACAGTAGTTAAGAGCTTTATGAACCGGCGTTAGCCCAGAAAGCTCTTAACTACTGACTTTTTTCTGCGGCTGGAGTTTTGTCATTAGATTTCTAACGCTCACTTCAGCCACGACTCTAAATACCGGCGTTAGAAAGATTCCATTGAAAAGATAGGATACGCAATTGGCGTAGGGGGATCTGCGGTATGGAAAAGTCGCGGCTGCAAAGTGAGCGTTAGACCCTTTCCTGACTGACTCTAAATACCAGCGGTAGCCCAAAACCAGCGTTAGGAGCCTCTAACGCTGGTTTTGACTGCTACCGCCAAACTCTAAATCTAGCCGTGTGTAATCCTATTAACCCCTAAATCGCCGTTCCCCGACATCGCCGACACTATCTAAACCTATTAACCCGTAAACCGACATTCCCAAACACCGCCAAAACTAACTAAACCTATTAACCCCTAAACTGCAGTTCCCCGACATCGCCAAAACAAACTAAACCAATTAACCCCTAAACCGCAGTTCCCAAACATCGCAGACACTAACTAAGCCTATTAACCCCTAAACCGCAGTTCCCAAACATTGCTGACACTAACTAAACCTATTAACCCCTAAACCGCCATTCCCCAACATCGCCGACACTAATTAAACATATTAACCCCTAAACCACAGTTCCTAAACATCACTGACACGAACTAAACCTATTAACCCCTAAACTGCAGTTCCCCAAACATTGCCGACACTAACTAAACCTTTTACCCCCTAAACCGCAGTTCCCAAACATCGCAGACACTAACTAAACCTATTAACCCCTAAACCACATTTCCAAACATCGGCGACACAAACAAAACCTTTTGACCCCTAAACCGCAGTTCCAAGCATCGCCGACACTAACTAAACCATTTAACCCCTAAACTGCAGTTCCCCGACATCGCCTACACTAACTTAACCTATTAACCTCTAAACCACTGGCCCCCACATCACAACAACCTAAATTAAACTATATTAACCCCTAAACCTAACATCCCCAAACTTTAACATAATTAAAAAGAACTAAATTAAAGTTACAATTATTAACTAATTACCCATTTAAAAATAAATACAAACTTACCTGTGAAATAAAAATAAAACCTAAGCTAGCTACAATATAACTATTTACTAAAAACCTATTTAAAATAAATACAAACTTACCTGTGAAATAAAAATAAAACCTAAGCTTACACTAAAACCTAACATTACAAAATAAAAAACCTAACATTACAAAAATAAAAAACCTAAGATTACAAAAAAAATAAAACTACAATTACAAAAAATAATAATCACCACAATTACAAAAAATAAAAAAAATTACCATTACAAAAAATAACAAACGAAATTATCCAAAATAATAAAAATTATTCCTATTCTAATACCCGTTTTTTTTAAAAAAAAAGCGGTCAGGGAACTGCGGTTTAGGGGTTAATAGGTTTAGTTAGTGTTGGCGATGTTTGGTAACGGCGGTTTAGGGGTTAATAGGTTTATTTAGTGTTTAGTTAGTATTGATGATGTCGGGGAACGGCGGATTGGGGGTTAATAAGTTTAGTTAGTGTCGGTGATGTTTGGGAACTGCGGTTTAGGGGTTAATAGGTTTAGTTAGTGTTGGCGATGTTTGGGAACGATGGTTTAGGGGTTAATAGGTTTATTTTGTTTCAGAGATGTCGGGAACTGCGGTTTAGGGGTTAATAGGTTTAGTTAGTGTTGACGATGCTTGGGAACTGCGGTTTAGGGGTTAATAGGTTTAGTTAGTGTTGACGATGCTTGGGAACTGCGGTTTAGGGGTTAATAGGTTTAGTTAGTGTTTAGTTAGTGTCGGGGAATGGCGGTTTAGGGGTTAATAGCTTTATTTAGTGTTGGTGATGTGGGAGGGGTGCGGTTTAGGGGTTAATAGGTTTAAGTAGTGTTGGCGATGTGGGGGGATGGCGGTTTAGGGGTTAATAGCTTTATTTAGTGTCGTGATGTGGGTAGCGGTGGCGGTTTTAGATCATTTTGTTTCGGCAATCGCCGGCATATTAGTTATGTTAAGTTAAATCGTTTTTTAGGATCCTTTCATTTTTTTCAGATCCATTCTTTATTCATATGCATTATTCTATTCTAAACTTATAAAAATCTATTTAACTTAACATAACTAATTTCCCGAAACAATTTTTTTTTAAACTTAACTAAACTAATTTGCTGAAACAAAATTATTTATTTAACTAATGAAAACGAAATGAAACAAAACAAATTTTTTTAGCGTCGCGCATGTCTAATTGCCAGTTTAGTTTTAGTTTATAAACATAGATTTATGGAAATGAAGAGGCACTGCAGAAAAAAAAGTGCTGCACGCTCAATAAATTAAAACGTCCATATTTATTGTAATCATCTTTAAACAGTAGCATATGGAAAAAGTCTTAAAAAGGAGTAGAAAGGTGTAAGCAGGACTAGGCTTACGCATTATGGCTTTAATCAAATTCATAGCCTTAGGGGGATATGTTTCAAAGCGTCAACTATATTGCATTCGCGGGTGTCAATACGCTCGCCTGATATCGCCAAACATCGCGGCCACGGATCTGAATACAATCTCCATATTTATAAATAAAGCCGTCAAAAATACGCGCACCGGGGGGCGGAGACTGTTCTCACTGCGGCAAGACATGCTTTTGTGAAGCTCCTGAAGCTTGAGCGACTTTATACAAGCTTTGCATAGTAAATATACTTCAACCTACAGATTTTTGGACGTCTTTCCTGCTTGGAACTGATAGATGCCCAGTACTGGGGATCAGACAGGGTTTTTGCCTATGTTCTTTGAGACAGCTATGTGATTCACACTTTTGCAGGCCTGGAAACCATTTTTGCAGCGCGCTGTAACTATGCAGCATGAAAATTCCAAGAAGCTATCCCTGTGTTGGAAGTAAAGCATAGGTATGGGGCTGCCGCAAATAACCCCCCCCCCATATAACTCTGGGGTTAAGATATCCTGTTATAGGATACTGGACTGCCTTGTAACGGAGCCTATACGCTTAAAGTGAGCATTATTATAGAGTATGTGAAGCTGCTAGCGACATCCTCAAAGCACCAGTCATGGAGGATTTCTATTATAGCCTACGTTCACTTCTGAAGGATTTTGAGAAGAAGTTTGTGACCAGATGGACGATCTAGTCTTATCTGTATGTACGGGAGAGGAGACACATGAGCACGCTACATTGAGTGCAGCAGCAACAAGTAGCAAACGCCCAACCGAACATAATAAAGAGTGGTCTGAGGACTTACAAACATGCACCTCACTTCCACTGGAGCTCCCTACAGTTACGGCCCTGGAATCTGTCACTGAGGGCGCGAGTGTGCTAGAGAGGCCTAGTGCCGAACAATCGGTAACAACCCCACAGATGAGGAGCAACCGGAAGCCAGTACCGACGATCAGCAATGCCAAGGATGGTTTTACTTTTGCCCTGACTCCCGCGGATGCGGTCGGTTTTGCAAGATCAAGTCACAGATGTTCCTGAGCCCTTGGATATTTTCCCTCATGGCAACCGCGACCTAAGGGTCATTGCCCAGCATAAGCCCACATGGTTAGGTCTGGAGGGGCCTGTGGTAAGCGCATATACACAGCAATGTCTTAAGATCCTCTGCCTAGAGATGATTCCTACATCTCTTGAACATGACCCGCCTTGTTGTGCCCTGCAGTCCCTCATCTCGTGGACTTGGTCCCAGTTTGACATTTCTGGAGTGGGTTGAGTGTTAATTGACACCCGGTCCAAGCCAGCTATAAGAAAACGGACTGGACTATAACTTTACTTCTTCGAAAACAGGGGTGATCTTTAACTTATTAGCTTATTGCTCCAGGTTACCTAGCCCAGAAAGTGTGTCTTTAGTATGTTAGTATATGATCTCACTTTTGTATATATATATGTTTATGACAGTTTCTTGTAGGTCTTTCTATTCTACTTAGGTTGCTACAATACCACATATATAATGATCACTATAGATTTATATGGCAAGGCTCTTCTATAGTAATAGTTACCACTATAATTCCCTTACACATTAGCATTGTGCTATTATATATGGGTATATGTTGTTATATATTTACCTACAGTATAGTCTTTAGTGTTTATGTTATGTGACTCTACACTAGCCAACTCTAGTGTACTTCTCTAGTACTATGCTTAATTGCTTGCCAATCCTGTCACATTTACTTAGGTGTATCATTCTTTGCTCTAAATGTGGTCTACCTCCCAAGCAAGATTATAATCTTTCGCTAAAGATCTGTTGGTAGTCTTTTGCATAGTCAATTGAGGGTCTAATGAAGCAGAAAAAGATGAGCCGTGATATGATTACACTGTCTGTATGCAATATTATTTTACTTTAATCAAATTTAGGCTAAAAGCTAGCTAGACGTGCTACAGTATGTTAGTCAACATATATGCTATGTATACCCAAAGCCCCCTAGATTGTAAGTTACAGTACTCTACCTCAAGCAGCTTGGTAGTTAAAATGCAAACATAGCTCACTAGTATTTACCCGGGTATGCTCTTTACTATATCCTATTTGTCTTGGGCAGCATTACTATTTGATTGTAAGCACCGTTCATTTGCACCTTTTATCTGTGCTTTGTACTTTAATATATGCTCTGAGCAGCTCTGCTACACACATGTAAGTAATGCT
This sequence comes from Bombina bombina, assembly GCF_027579735.1. Lineage (NCBI taxonomy): Eukaryota > Metazoa > Chordata > Amphibia > Anura > Bombinatoridae > Bombina > Bombina bombina. The sequence goes on along the minus strand of NC_069501.1, from coordinate 673,806,399 downwards.
TGTTAGTTCATTATTATGTTGATCCTATATTTAATATGAATTTCTATCTATATATCCTTACTGAGGGTCCAAAAGTGGCCCTGTATTTTCACACACCCTCCGGCAACTGTACGGCGAGATTACGAGTTTTGCGGTAACAGGGGTGCGTTGCTAATGCTCCTTTTTTTCTTACCGCTCACTTAAGACAACGCTGGTATTACAGGTTTTCTGCAAGCCGGCGTGAGCCTCAGAAAAGTGAGCATTGAGCAAAATTTAGCTCCACATCTCACCTCAATACCAGCGTTGCTTACGGTAGCGGTAAGCTGGCAAAACGTGCTCATGCACGATTTCCCCATAGGAAACAATGGGGCTGAGCTGGCTGAAAAAAAAACTAACACCTGCAAAAAAGCAGCGTTCAACTCCTAACGCAGCCCCATTGTTTCCTATGGGGAAATGAATTTTATGTCTGCACCTAACACCCTATCATGAACCCCGAGTCTAAACACCCCTAATCTTACACTTATTAACCCCTAATCTGATGCCCCCGCTATCGCTGACACCTACATTATATTATTAACCCCTAATCTGCCGCTCCGGACACCGCCGCCACCTACATTATACTTATGAACCCCTTATCTACTGCCCCCAACATCGCGGACACCTACATTATATGTATTAACCCCTAATCTGCCCCCCCAATGTCGCTGCAACTATATTAAATTTATTAACCCCTAATCTGCCGCCGCAAACGTCGCCGCCACTATTATAAATTTATTAACCCCTAAACTTAAGTCTAACCCTAACACCCCCTAACTTAAATAGAATTTAAATCTAAATAAATTTACTACAATTAAATAAATTATTCCTATTTAAAACTAAATACTTACCTATAAAATAAACCCTAAGCTAGCTACAATATAACTAATAGTTACATTGTAGCTAGCTTAGGGTTTATATTTATTTTACAGGCAACTTTGTATTTATTTTAACTAGGTAGAATAGTTATTATTAATATTAATATTAATAATAACTATTTAATAACTACCTAGCTAAAATAAGTACAAAAGTACCTGTAAAATAAACCCTAACCTAAGTTACAATTATAGGTAAGTATTTAGTTTTAAATAGGAATAATTTATTTAATTATGGTAAATTTATTTTGTTTAATTTAAATTATATTTAAGTTAGGGGGGGTTAGACTTAGGTTTAGACTTAGATTTAGGGGATAATAAATTGAATATAGTAGCGGCGATGCTGGGGTCGGAAGATTAGGGGTTAATAAATGTAGGTAGGTGTTGGCGATGCTAGGGACGGCAGATTAGGGGTTAATAAAAATTAACTAGTGTTTGTGAGGCGGGAGTGCGGCGGTTTAGGGGTTGATACATTTATTAAAGTGGTAGCGATGTCCAGTCGGCAGATTAGGGGTTAAACATTTTATTTAAGTGTTTCCGATGTGGGGGGGGGGGCTCGGTTTAGGGGTTAATAGGTCGTTTATGGGTGTTAGTGTACTTTTAGCACTTTAGTTAAGAGCTTTATATTCCGGCGTTAGCCCATAAAACTCTTAACTACTGACTTTCAAATGCGGTAGGAGTCTTTCCAGGAGAGGTCCTACTGCTCACTTTTTTAGGCGATCGTAATACCGGCGTTAGGCAAATCCCATTAAAAAGATAGGATACACAATTGACGTAAGGGGATTTGCGGTAAGCTAAAATCGCGGAAAAAAGTGAGCGGTAGACCCTTTCCTGCCTGACTCGTAATACCAGCGGGCATTAAAAAGCAGCGTTGGGACCCCTCAACGCTGCTTTTTAAGGCTAACGCAAGACTCGTAATCTAGCCGGTAATTTGCAATAGCATTGAAAGTCCAAGAGTGACTTGTATCTGACTAAGGAGGTAAAAATTTAATTAAACAAAAAATAGAGGTTTAAAATTCTAAAGGTCATAAATCATAGTTTGACCATATTTGCTATGTTTTCTATCTTTTTCTTTATGCAGCTCAAATGTTTACATAGCCTGATTAAAATTATTATTACCTGGTACTAACATTGCTTGCTTTTTTTTTTTTAATTGGTTTGTTGTATCAGAGCTGTAATACTTTTTTTTATCTTGACTGTCTGTTATGATGTTGCTTGAACCTCAATAAAAAAAATTTAAAAAAAAAACATGCGCACCAAGTACGGGGCGATGACGCTGCTATTTGTGTTTTCCCAGCTTTATTTATACCATTTCACTATATGCCGGCCACTATACTAAAATGTTGAACCCCATACCGCCACGCCGCAACCTAAATAAAGTTATTAACCCCTATCCCGCCGCTCCCCGACACCGCCGCAACCTAAATAAACTTATTAACCGCTAAACCTCTGGCCTCCCACATCAACACCACTAACCTTAAAAGGGCATTTAGCTCTTTTACATTGCCCAGATCCTAATCTAAAAATAAAACCCACCCAAAAAACCCTTAAATAAAAGTAACACTAACCCCCGACGATCCACTTACAGTTCTTGAAGTCCCGCTTGAAGGATCCATCCAGCCGGCGAAGTCATCCTCCATGCGGCAAGAAGTCTTCATCCAGACGGCCTCTTCGATCTTCATCCCGCCGGCGCAGAGCGGGTCCATCCTGAAGACATCTAGTATGGAGCATCCGCTTCATGTGGTCGCCGCCGTACACTGGAACTTCAGTGCAAGTGACACCATCAAAGATGACATCCCTTGCATTCCTATTGGCTGAAAGATTTCAATTAGCCAATAGGAATTAGAGCTGCTAAAATCCTATTGGCTGTTCAAATCAGCCAATAGGATTTGAGCAGCTCTTATTCTATTGGCTGTTCCAATCATAGTTAGGGTAGGTTAATTAATAGTTTAAAATAAGTTTATTTTAATTCTACAGGTAAGTTTAAATTTAAATTAAGATAGGGATCTTGTAATTTTAATTTAAAGTTAAGGGGTTGTTAGATTTAGGGGTTAATAGCTTAATTTAGTTTTTGGCGATGTGCGGGGTTGACGGTTTAGGGGTTAATAGGTTTAGTTAGTGGTGGTGATATGGGAGGCCAGAGGTTTAGGGGTTAATAAGTTTATTTAGGTTGTGGCAGTGTTGAGGAGTGGTGGGATAGGGGTTAATAACTTTATTTAGGTTGTGGTGGTGTCGGGGAGTGGCGGGATAGGGGTTAATAACTTTATAGGTTGCGGCGGTGGCAGGATAGGGGTTAAACATTTTAGTATATTGGCGGTCATTTAGTGAAATGGTATAAATAAAGTTGAGAAAAACACGAATAGCAGCGTCATCTATGATTGTTAGTTAACAACAGTCCGATGCGCATGCGTACTCGGTGCACATGTTTTTGACGGCTTTATTTATAAATATGGAGATCATATTCAGATCTGCGGCCGTGATGTTTGGCGATGTTAGGCGAGCGTATTGATACCCGCGAATGCAATATAGTTGACGCTTTGATACATATCCGCTAAAGTGTAAAATAGAGCCAAAGGTGTATTCGGAACATCTGTAATGATGTAAGCATCGATCTGAGTCAGATTGAGACTGGCGAATCGTATGTTACATCAAAAATTACAACATTTGCCGGTCTTGAGGCTTTGATAACTAGGTCGGATCAATCTCGCAAAAATTACGATGCGGAATTCCGGTGTATTTGCAGTTGACACTTTCATAGATAGGCCCCATAATGTCTAATTCCACAAGGCTCTAATTTAAACCCATAAAACTCATCTGATTGGATAAAAAAACTCTCATACCTACTTCTCCCATATTTCTTCCTGTTTTTTCCTGTTTATTGAGTTTTCAACATAACATAATACTTAGAGACATGATACAAAGTTTGATATGACAATGAAAAAATATGCAGTGGATCTTTGGATGGCCAATGTCTCTTTATCCACATAAGTATGGTCTTAGTTGGATATATTCTTCGCTTCTTAGCTTAGTCTTATTTGTAATTCCAATATCATTATAGAGGGTGAAGAAAAGCAAATACCTTTTAATATTTTACGTAAGACCTTGATCTATTAGCTTCAGAAAGTCACCAATCCTAAAGACGAATGTAAAACTTATTCTGTACCGCTGCCAAGCTTCATATAAACAATAACTGAGTTTTACAACATAACAATTAAACATAAGGCATTATAATATAAAATATTAAAATAATATAAACCTACACGTACTCAATGTGAAGTTACATCATCTGAATAAGCTTAAGATCTATAGCTTAGTGAATTTTGTATCAAGAAGGTGTCATCGTAGTTAAATATGTAGTTAATTATCGCTGTATGTAAAGGATTCCCATAGGAATTGAATATCATGGAAGAAGGACAGCTGACCTAATTTAAGATAATAGAGTATTTCTAGGATTACATTTCTGTTGACTAAATCTCTCTATTCGGCGGTTGTGGGGATCTTATTAGATTTCCAATATCTTGGGATTAATTGCTTTGCTGCATTAAGCATTATTTGGAAAAGGTGTCTTCTAAGTTTACAAGTGATTTGGTTAGAGTGTTGCAACAGGATCATTTCAGGGGTGGGAGTTAATTGTGATTGTAGGACTCGGTCAATACAATTAAATATTTTTGACCAATTTGATTAAATGGGTGTACAGTCCCACCAAATGTGTCTCATATGTCCTTGCTGCTTACATTCTCTCCAACACTGTCCTGACGTCTTTTTGTATACGTGTTTTATTTCAGCAGGGGTCAAATACCATCTCATCATTATTATTTTTTATTTTTTTTTATTTTTTTTAAGATTTTTATTGAGGTTGTGCGAAGAACCAATACAGCTTATGCAAAATAATATTGTACAGAACATACATAAATGGTACATTACACATATACTACTTCCATCCTGATAAATAAGATCTACAACATAGGCTATACTATGGAAGAGTCAGGAACCTCTTTTCTATAATTATATGATAATGTAGATTAACAAGATATATTTCAAGCAACATCGACAAATGCAACATCGACAAACGCAGTTCAACAACAAGTTTAGCTAATGTCTATTTTAAGGCTGGCCTTCTTTCTGTGTTTAGCCCACTCCAACTCTGGTATGTCCCCATAAGCATGTCCACCTACTGACATCCCTCAAAGGGCAGGATCCAAAGCAGAGGTCCGACAGGGCTACAGATGCAGCAGCACGGAGTATCCATATCACGTATCTCCATACTGGATTAAGATGCCATGGAAACAAAGCTACTGGCGGTGTGGAGGTGCAGAGTTCTACCCGCTCCTGCAGTGCAGAATATATTAATGCTGATATAGGGTCTGCGTACGGGGCAGCGGGAGAGTGAGCCAGCATAAACTGGTATAGTGTGTCAGACACCGCTTCATGCGTAGGGAGAGTCTTTGCAGCTGCTTGCTTCAGAAGAGAATTAGTAGGAAGTAGTGTTACAACTTGTGAAATTATAGGGGGTAAAACACTCTCCGTGGTGTGCTTCAGCTTGCAGCTCGTTATGCCGACAGTGTCTGCAACTGCTGCAGGAACTATTTTATCTGCCATTGCCTCCCTCTCCATGACTTCTTTTGAGAGCCCAGCATCAATTGTAGGTTTTGGGTGAGCAAGGGTAAGCTGTGCCTTTTCTGCAAAGTTGTCAAGCAGCACCCACAGCTGTGTATAAAAATCCTTCATGATTAGTTGTACAGTCTTGCGAACCTCCTGTATGAAAGTGCGACTGTAAGGTTAACAGCCTCTGTTACCTCGTGGTCGCCGCTAGTGTCTGTAGCTTAAATAAATGCCGGATTGAGCATTTAGATTATCCTCAGGTCAGTCTCTGCTATGGCTACCCGTCCCAGAAATAGTTATGGGTTGGTAATTATGCAGAAATGCATACTTTATATCTCCAAAACTAAGAGATATTTGGGAGCTGATAAATTGTGCGTCTTGCTTCATCATTACTTGGCCCCGCCCCATTTCATCATTATTTTAATGTTTGTTTCTTTTGCATGAGAAGAGTGTGCTGACTGCATTAAATTCCTGAATCTAAGGGACCAGTCTTGGGATGTTGTATTTGTATTCATTTCTCTGTCCCATCCCTTTGTGTATGTAGGGAGGAGTGGGAAATAGTTTGCCAATACAGACTTATATAAAAGTAGAGATTATTTTATGAAGATTCTATTTAGAAATGCAGATTTGTTCAAAGTAAGAGGGCAGAAAATATATTTTTTAAACCTATGCGAAGATGTAAAGTATCTTAACTGATGATAACTAAACCAGGATGAAAGGAATGGAAGTTCTAAAATGTCCAGTTGTTGTTTGGTTTTTATATTGTTTTTATCTGTTAACAAGTAAAGAGGTAGAAAGTTAATAAGTGTTGTGTCCGAGGGAGTTGTGACTTTTAGGCCGAGAGGAAATTCGGGATTATGCAATAGATTGGTGAGAGGAGAGTATTTAGTTGAGATTTTACCAAACCCAGTCAGTCCATGTTTAGTTGGTTATGGAAGACGAGGATATTGTTTGTCTTTGATGTAAAGAAGGATTTCAACAGATTTTACCCAAATGCTTAGCTATTGACATTGAGGTCTCTATCTGTACCCATCTCTAAAAATTCTCCCTCCCATATTTACACCATTCAGATATTTTTTGGAGAGAGATAGCAAGCTTATAAGAACAAAGATGCAGGACCCTGAGACCACCATCTTTTGGGAGTTTGTGAATTATGCTTTTATTAATTCATGGTGGCCTATGGCACCAGACATAGTCGTTCATTATTTTTCGAGTATCTAGTTCTTTTGATATACCTTGAATGGAAACTGCTTGAAGAATGTAAAGTGCTTTAGAGAATAAAATCATTTTCGCAGCTTGTATCCTACCCGACCAAGATATATTTTTCAAAAGCCATGAAGAAGTTAGGGACTGGAATTCTGTAATTACATTCCCATAGTATTTATGTAAGTCCATTTTATCTGGAGTGATATGGATCCCTAAATATTTTAAATATTTTGTCTGTAGTTTAAATGGGCAATAAGATTTGATTTTGTCTAGCATTTGCTGTGGTATATTAATGGGGAAATATTCTGATTTAGTCATGTTGACAGAAAAATGAGAAGCGTTACCAAAGTGAGAATATCAAAGTGAGGTTAGCAGGTCTGTGAGGGTTAATAATAAGTCGTCAGCATATATGGCTAGCTTATGATTTTGTTGTCCAAAATCTATTCCCTTTATCTGCTTGTTTGATCTTATTTTAATGGCTAGGGGTTCTAGTGAAAGGATGAATAGTAAAGGGGAAAGGGGGCATCCCTGACGGGAACCATTACGGATTTCAAACAGCTTGGAGAGTGTACCATTAACCTTTACTTGTGCTGTTGGGTTGAAGTAGAGTGCAAGAATTTGCTGTATGAACAGTATGGAGAAAATGAAGTGTTGAAGCGTTGCGTATAAGTAGGTCCAGTCCAGTCGGTGAAATGCCTTTTCGGTGTCTGTGGATAGAAATATGGTTGGAATTTTAGTCGAGGTGATATATTCAAGGCGATTAAGAACTTTGACTGTGTTGTCCTTTGCCTCTCTGAAGGGAACAAAGCCAACCTGGTCTTCTTGATGGATCATTTGAGGTAGGATTTATTTAGTCGGGATGCTAGAATTTTGGGGTTTTAAGTCTGTGTTTAGTAGTGAAATTGGTCTGAAGTTAGCTGGGATGTCTGGAGGTTTACCTGGTTTAGCTAATACTGAAATGTTCGATTGGAGCATAGTATCTGGGAATGAGGATGTTCTCTGAAATAGAATTGAATAGGGAAGTTAGGTTTTATAGTACAAACCAGAAAATCCATCAGGGTCTAGGGCATTATTTTGATTTATACTTTTTATTGCTTCTAGGCAGCTCTAACAATTCTATGTGTTCGAACTGTAGTTTGGGAACTTTAATATTGTGTAAGTATGGTTGACATAATTTAAGGTGAGAGGGATTATCTCTATTTGGGTACAAATTATATAATTTGTGGTAAAAGAGTTTAAACTCCTCTGCTATAGCTCATGTGTCCTCAATTTTTCTGCCTTATGTGGCCTTAATAGAGTGTATATACGTTTTTTGTTGTTGTTTCATTAAAGTTTTAGCTAATAGCTTCCTAGATTTGTTTTCTTCTCTATAAAACGTCTGTTGAAAAAATAGCATTTGCTTTTGTGCTCTTATGTGTAATATCTTGTTCATTTGGCCTATTGTTTCTCAAGGATTTTACTGTCATTCTGGGAGTTCTTATGTAAACAATCTAATTCTGCTATTTCCTTCGCCAAAGCTACAAATTCTTCTATTTTTGGTTATTTGGGCTTTAGTTTTAATAAATTCCCGTCTTATAGTGCTTTTTTTTTAATTAAATTCTTTTTTATTGAATCTGCATGTTAATTACAACAACAAAATATCAAATAACAAATTTGAAAACATAAAGAAACACTTTTCTTAGGCTGTGTTACAGACTCTAACTTTTTAATAATAAAGCAAGTTAAAGGGGGGGGGGGGGGAAGAAAAATTCAGCTCAGCTGTTCAATCTCAGGTCATAAGTTACCATGGTATATAGTATTTTACATTAAGGTCTTTGTATCTACTCACAATACTCCATACATCAATTCACAGTATATTTCCCAAAACATTAGATAATTACGTGTTATTTTTTAATATAATCGTCCCAGATTGCATGTAGCATAGAAAAGCATTCTGTGTTACCTTTCTTATACACAGAATATTCCTCGAGTTCTAGTAGTTCAGTGACCTTATCTCTCCACATTGCCAAAGAGGGAATGTCTTTCGACTTCCAAACTTTAGCTATTAGTATTTTAGCACTGTTAGTGAATATTCTAAATAATGGAATAAGGTGCTTGGAGGGCAATTGTTTAGAATTTTTGAATAACCATATCTGGGGGTCGTGTGGTATAGTGATTTGTAAAATATGTTCTACTTGATGCATTACCTCATACCAATAATGGTTTATCTGGGAGCACCACCACCACATATGCCCCATTCCACTTCCAACGGGTCCACATCTCCAGCATTTGTTGCTGACTTTGGGGTATAACCGATGTAACTTGCGGGGGGTTAGGTACCAGCAGTGCAGAATTTTGTAATTGGTTTCCAGGATAGAGGCTGAGGAAGAGGATTTTTTAGTATTTATAAATATATTGGACGCTGTTTGTGGTAGAATAATAGTTCCCAGCTCCCTCTCCCACATCTCAACAGAATATGATAAATTACCTGGTGGTGGTTGAGTTATGCTTTTATATATGATTGAAAGTGAATGTCGTACTGGGGATTTACATAGATATAATTTCTCTATGTTAGTAGGTGAACGAACCATATTGTTCCTATGTTTATGGGTGTAAATGTAATGATTATAGTGCTTTTTTTATATTGTTTATTTATAATCCAAGACCCTGTACAAGACAGAAAATAAAAATAGTACATTTGCTGTCATGTAGAATAAATGAAAAGAATAAAGCATACCATATTCCACAAGTTTCACAAATATTACTTTATACAATACTGTATTAGTTTCACTTTTCATATATCGATATAGTTGCATTGTACACTATTCAACAAATAAATACAAAGTAATCAATTGTCCCTAACAGTGTTTTGGGAGTTTTTACACTACCTTTCCCCGCTATGTGAACAACAACCAGCCCAAAACATCAACAAAAACAACAAAACAAAAAAAAAAAAAAAAGGGAACACACCCGACTACCCTCCTCCGCCCCTTCCAACGACCTACCAGTTCCCTAACAGGACTATTTCTGAATTTTGGAATGGGAAGATCATATGATTTATTTCTGTAGAGGGGAATATCTTTAGAAACACTGCCCATTCATTAAAGAGTTTTCTAATATCGTGCTCATTATCTATATTCGTGTCTCTTTGTTCTAATATACATTGTTTCTTCATGCAGTTCTTAACTTCAGAGATGCTTGGAAGTGCTCGACTTTTCCATTTTTTACAGATTAGATATCTGGTGGCAAGAATAGAGGAAATTACTACTTTTTTGCTGGTTTGTTTACCAGTTTCGTTATTTAGACAGAATATTATATGGAAAAATGATAGAGCAACAGGAACTATCTTTAGTACATTCCTTAGCCAGAATTCTAATTTAAGCCAGAAGTTTCTTATTTTTGGACAAGACCATAGCATATGTGTTAAATCAGCTGCAGGATATGAACATTTGGGGCATTTATTGAATCCAAGATTGCCACACCTGAGGCCTCTCTCGGGGGGTGAAGTATGCTCTGTGAAGAAGTTTGACATGTGCTTTACGCCAGGTAGCAGAAAGTGTGACCTGAGCTATTTTGTTAATTGATATTTGAAGAGTTTTTGATTCAACATTGTCCTGGGTAATTAATGAATTCCAGTCTGCTGCCAATTTTGTTGAGATTGGAGCACCTTTACTGGTGCCCAGAAGATAATAACACGGAGCAATAGACATATGGCCACTTCTGGCTAAAACGAGCCAATTCTAAAGTTTACCTAATCCCCAACTCCAGCCCGTTTCTTTAATTATTTCCAAAGCAAAGTGTCTTATTTGCAAATAGGCGAAGAAATCTTTATTAGGTGAAATTAAATTCAGTTTTCAGCTCCTGAAATGCTTTAATACATCTCCTATCCCTATCTACTATTTGACATACTGTGTTTAGCCCAGCATTGTGCCACCATCTAAGGACTGCAGAGTTGAGGCATGCTTGAAATTTCATGTTTCCTATTAAAGGTAGATAGAAAGAAGCCTTAGTATTAATTGAGAGAAGATTAACTGTTTTATGCCACGCCTTGAGTGGGTTGAAGATTGTTTTCAGTCTCTTAATTTCTGTTGGCATTTCCTTTGGCACGGAATGAATCAATGCAGATGGGAGATATGGGTTACATACATTAATTTCAAGCTCGGTATTTAAGACATAATTATTAAGTGAGATCCAATCAATTACTATACGAGCAAGAAAACTAAGATTATACAGTCTTATGTCTGGTAATGCGAGTCCTCCATATTCCTTCGGCACTGAAAGTTTGATAAGAGAAATCTTTGATCTTTTCTCCTGCCAAAGAAACTGTATAAGTAATCTGTTAATTGAGCGGATATCTTTTTCTAATACAATTATCGGGGTGTTTTGGAGGATATAGAGCAGCTTAGGAAGAAGGGTCATTTTAAATAATGTGATTCAACCAGAAATTGATATAGGTAGGTTTTGCCATATCTTAAGTTTTTCTTTAATATGTTTCAATATTGGAGGAATGTTAAGGTTATATAGATCGGAAAATTTAACCGGGATAAAAATCCCTAGATATTTAAAGGAATCCGTAAACTCTCGAAAGGGGATAGTTAAAAAGGAGTTACTATTTTTCCTAAGCCAAAGTATTTCCGACTTCGTCATATTCATTTTATATCCAGAAATGGACCCAAAAGATCCATTATCTGAAACAGCTTGGGAATATTTACTTTAGTGTTGGTCAGGTATAGAAGTAGATCATCCGCGTATAGCCCTATTTTTATCTCGTGATTACGAATTTGTATGCCATCAAGGCATTGCCTTATCTTGATTGCCAAAGGTTCAATGGAAATATCAAAAAGGAGCGGAGAGAGAGGGCAACCCTGACGCGTCCCTCTACCTAATGATATAGAGGGTGTCAACAATTTGCCTTTCATTATCCCTTTAAGGCAAGATCTCCTCCCCTAACACATTTCGATTTATTCACCTCTTTTCCCAGAAATCATTGCTTGATTATTGGAAGTGGAATAGGAGACCAGTACCAGTCTTTCTATCTCCTTAACATTAAGAAGCCCTAAAGTTTTCTGACATTTATATTATTCTAAATCTAACATTTGTAATTTTCCTTTTCTCATATTGGAATAATACCTTTTGTTATTTACTCCTATCAAAGTTGGAGTAAACTCTAACCAAATCTTCAGCTGCGTGAATCTGCAGCACTCTGTGTTTCAACCCGGAACGGACTGACAGGCAGCGGGTGACGTCATCACCGCTCTCACTGCGCACCACGCCGGAGTCGAAGGATTGCTGCTCTCTGTGGTTGCTGCTCACCCGCTCTTCACTGAACGCTCTAGTTTTCTAAGAGTCTAGTATCACAGCTATCCTCTGTAACATCACGGTCAACTCCTGAATCAGGTATGTGCACCAACGAACACTTTAATAGCATGCTAGGACATAACCAAGTTCGTAATGCATTACTGAAAATCTCATTCTACTATGTGGAACTATAATATCCTATAAAAATTCACATTATTCTATTCTCGGATCATTCTAAGGAGTATAACTTTGTTCATATCAGAAAGTTATCTATATTGTGTTCAATTTTTCCACAATAACTCTATTTATTTTTTGTATGAGTTATTCAGTTTCATCTCACTAAATCACCAATGTTTATGAGTCTATGCTGTTCATTCATTACATAAGATAAGAATCCATTTTTTCTTTCTAACTCACTTATTTGAGTATATCATTCCTTCTAAGTCGCATAGTAATGACATTTATCACGAATCTAAAATAAACTCTGTAATCATACAGGTACCTAATACCTAAGTCATGGTATTATTGGTGATTATGATTACATACACTTTAAACTATCAAAACCTGAAACATTATTGTTTAATCTAAACTGTTTCCTATCACAGAATAATCAAGCCTATAAAAATAATAATTTGTTTTTTGTAGATTCTGATTTAGACCATAATGGATCCCATAGAAATGGCAAATCAAGTCACCACCTTAAATCAAAAGGTGGAAATTCTGGCTCAAGGATTAACTGAATTAAAAAATGAGAACAGCAGTCTAAAACAAATCATAAATGAATTAGTGACTCAAAAAGCAAATGAGACACCCGAACCACAGGTAAATTCCCCAACACCTTTCGGTGGGGACCGCACGAAATTTCGTGAATATAAGAACGCTTGTTTACTTCTATTCACTTTGAAACCTCGTACCTACCGTACAGAAAAGTTCAAAGTTTTTACTGCTATATCCTACCTAACTGGGGAGCCAAGAGTTTGGGCTGACAGATTCCTTGAGACAGAGGATCCAATTCTGAATTCCCTAGAAAATTTCTTCCAAACAATGGCCATCCTTTATGATGATTTAAACAAACAACAAACTGCAGAACAAAGACTAAGAACCCTTAAACAGGGAAAAAGACCAGTGGAAGATTATATAGCAGATTTTCAACTATGGGCCACGGATTCAGAATGGAACACAGTCAGTTTAAAGAACCAGTTTCGTATTGGACTATCTGAATACTTAAAGGATGAACTGTCTAGGGTAGAGTTCCCAGACAGTCTAGATGCTTTAATTAAATTATGTATCTCCATGGATAGGAGGTATCGTGAAAGGAAGATTGAAAAGCACTCATATGAAACAACACCTAAAAGATCATTCCATGCTTATCAAGAAAAAACCTACTCGAGCCCCATACCCATGGAGATAGGTACCATTCGTGGACCTTTATGCCAGGAAGAAAAACAAAGGAGAAGATCTGCAAATCTTTGCTTATATTGTGCAAATAAAGATCACGATGTTGCCACCTGTCCTATCCTAACTCGTCAGAAGAAGGGTAAGTGTACTTATAGTTGTGCTTGTGAAAAACAAAAACACCCTTCACACTTATCCCTAAAATTGTCTTTACAGTGGGACAATCAACAACTTCAGAACGAAGCCATTATTGATTCCGGTGCTGATGGTATATTTCTTGTTGAGTCAATAGTAAAATACAATAAAATTCCAATTCTGCAGAAAACCACTCCTGTTTTTGTTAGAGTAATTGATGGTACCCAGATCTTAAAGGGTCCGATCACTCACCACACAATACCATTATTAACCATCTCACCAGATGGTCACAAAGAATATCTAACATACGATATTATACCAAGTTCAATACATCCCATAGTTCTTGGCCTACCATGGTTACAAAAACATAACCCATCCATAGATTGGTCTCAAAATAAGGTTACTTTCACCTCACAGTTTTGTTCAGAGACATGTTATCCATATGTAAATATTGGACACATAGGCTCTGCAATACCACAAGAATATTATGAATTTAATGATGTCTTTAATTTAAAAAATGCTGAATCACTACCACCTCATAGACATTTTGATTGTCCGATTGACACCAAACCTGGAGTAGAAATACCTTCAGGAAAAATTTTCCCATTGTCGCAAAAAGAATTGATTCATCTAAGAGATTATTTAGATGAAAACCTAAGAAAAGGTTTCATTTCTCCATCATCATCACCAGTAGCTTCTGCAATATTCTTTGTCACCAACAAAGATGGCACTCTCAGACCCATAATAGATTACCGTGCACTAAACTCAGTAACCGTAAAAAATAGATACCCATTACCACTCATCCCGGAAATAATTGAACGTCTCACTGGGGCAACCATATTCACTAAACTAGATCTAAAAGGTGCATACAATTTAATAAGAATGAGATCTGGTGATGAGTGGAAAACAGCATTTAAAACAAGATACGGCTTATTTCAATATAACGTTATGCCTTTTGGTTTAACGAATGCTCCTGCCACATTCCAGTTCTTTATAAATGAAATCTTTAAAGAATTAATGGATGTGTGCGTAATTGTATATTTGGATGATATACTTGTTTATTCAAAATCTATAGAAGAGCATAGGAAACATGTAAGGTGGGTTCTTTCAACACTACGTGATCATCAGTTATACGCAAAGTTGGAAAAATGCCAATTCCACAAAGATACTATTAAATTTTTGGGTTATATAATTTCTCCCAAAGGTATAGAGATGGATCAGGAAAAGGTCACAGCCATAATCAATTGGCAAACACCCACTACCTTGAAATCCCTTCAACGATTTCTAGGGTTTTCAAATTTTTACAGAAAATTCATAAACCATTATTCAACCATTGTTCAACCCTTAACTCGACTAACAGGAAAACAAAAATTCGTTTGGGATACCAATGCAGAACATGCCTTTCAAACTTTGAAGGAGAAATTCACAACAGCTCCTATTCTAAGTTTACCCAATCCAGACTTGCCATACACTTTACAGGTAGATGCTTCCAATGTTGGAATTGGAGCCATTCTCTTACAACCTGGAAACCAAGATAATCATCTCCATCCTATCGCCTATTTTTCTCGAAGACTAACTCCTGCCGAGACAAACTATTCTATAGGCGATAAGGAGTTACTTGCGATGAAATCAGCAATGGAGCACTGGCGACATCTCTTGGAGGGAACCACAATCCCATTCCAGGTTCATACAGATCATAAAAATCTTCAATATTTGAAGAAAAATAAAACTCTCTCTTCAAGACAGGTTCGCTGGGCATTGTTTCTGGATAGGTTTAATTTTTTACTTACCCACATACCAGGTACAAAGAATGTAACAGCAGACGCTTTATCCCGGTCATTTGATTCAACTGCAGACACTCAAACTATGGCCTATATAATTCCACCAACTAAAATCATAGCTGCAGCAGTCCTAGAGACATCTGACTTATACCAAGCACAACATTTAGATCCTGACATTCCACCAATTTGTACCCCAGATTCTGAATCTGGTTTATATTTGAATGATGGATTGATATATGTTCCATCATCTCTAAGGAAGCAGATCATTCAACAACATCACGATACCCCTTTAGCCGGACATCCAGGCATAGGTAAAACTACTGATCTTATCAGTAGAGAATACTGGTGGCCACAAATGAAGGCCGACATCCACACTTATATAATAAATTGTCAAATTTGCGCAAGGAAAAAGAAGGAACATCATAAACCTTACGGATTTTTATTACCTTTACCCATACCCATAAAACCTTGGGATATGATTGCAATAGATTTTATTGTTGAATTGCCCATCTCCAATGGTCACAATACCATAATGGTTGTAGTAGACCATTTAACTAAATTGGCTCATTTCATTCCATTAAAGAGAACACCTACTGCTTACACAACTGCAAAAATCTTCCATAGTCATATTGTTAAACTACATGGATTACCTACCTCCATTGTAACAGATCGTGGATGTCAATTCACCTCCAAATTTTGGAAATTTTTATGCAAGACCTTACAGATCTCATTACGACTCACTACAGCTTTCCATCCTCAGTCCAATGGACTAACGGAACGATTAAACCAGACTCTCGAACAATATTTGAGATGCTTTATATCATCTCAACAAGACGATTGGTATGATTACTTACCTAGCGCCGAATTCGCATATAATAATTCAGTCAATTCTTCATCCAAAATCTCTCCATTTTTTGCTACTTATGGTTTTCATCCACGTGCTTATCCTAACTCACTAACGTGCTCTCAATCTCCATCAGTCTCCACTTACACTGAAACTTTAAAAAACGTCATGGAATCACTACATGACCATCTTGTTAATGCTAAAGAAACTCAAAAGAAATATTTTGACAAGAAACGATTACCATCACCTGAATACAAACCTCAAGATATGGTATGGTTGTCTACGAGGAACCTCAAGTTACCAGTTCCGAGTAAAAAACTGGCGGATCAGTATATTGGTCCATTCCCGATTCTCAAAGTAATCAATGAGAATGCGGTGACTTTAAAGTTACCTCCCACTATGAGAATTCACCCCTCGTTCCATGTATCATTACTGAAACCGTTCATTGGAACTGAGATTCCTTCTACTGATATCCACACCATCCCAGATCCACTGGATTATGAAGTCGATCAGATCCTGGACTCCAGGATTCGTAGGAGGAAGCTTGAGTACCTAGTCCATTGGAAGGATTATGGTGATGATGAGAACTCCTGGGTCCTCTTACGTGACTTAAATGCTCCTGATTTGCTGAGGGAGTTTCATGTTCGTTATCCCTGTAAACCTGGTCCTCAGGTTGCTGGGAGGGGCTCTTGAATGGGGGGGATCTGTCAACAATTTGCCTCCCCTAACACATTTCGATTTATTCACCTCTTTTCCCAGAAATCATTGCTTGATTATTGGAAGTGGAATAGGAGACCAGTACCAGTCTTTCTATCTCCTTAACATTAAGAAGCCCTAAAGTTTTCTGACATTTATATTATTCTAAATCTAACATTTGTAATTTTCCTTTTCTCATATTGGAATAATACCTTTTGTTATTTACTCCTATCAAAGTTGGAGTAAACTCTAACCAAATCTTCAGCTGCGTGAATCTGCAGCACTCTGTGTTTCAACCCGGAACGGACTGACAGGCAGCGGGTGACGTCATCACCGCTCTCACTGCGCACCACGTCGGAGTCGAAGGATCGCTGCTCTCTGTGGTTGCTGCTCACCCGCTCTTCACTGAACGCTCTAGTTTTCTAAGAGTCTAGTATCACAGCTATCCTCTGTAACATCACGGTCAACTCCTGAATCAGGTATGTGCACCAACGAACACTTTAATAGCATACTAGGACATAACCAAGTTCGTAATGCATTACTGAAAATCTCATTCTACTATGTGGAACTATAATATCCTATAAAAATTCACATTCTATTCTCGGATCATTCTAAGGAGTATAACTTTGTTCATATCAGAAAGTTATCTATAGTGTGTTCAATTTTTCCACAATAACTCTATTTATTTTTTGTATGAGTTATTCAGTTTCATCTCACTAAATCACCAATGTTTATGAGTCTATGCTGTTCATTCATTACATAAGATAAGAATCCATTTTTTCTTTCTAACTCACTTATTTGAGTATATCATTCCTTCTAAGTCGCATAGTAATGACATTTATCACGAATCTAAAATAAACTCTGTAATCATACAGGTACCTAATACCTAAGTCATGGTATTATTGGTGATTATGATTACATACATTTTAAACTATCAAAACCTGAAACATTATTGTTTAATCTAAACTGTTTCCTATCACAGAGGGGGAGAGATTGTTATTCACTATCAATCTTGTAAAAGGTTGACTATATAGGTTCCCTACAAATTCAGAGAACTTGCCTCCGATGCCAAATTGTATTAGTGAAGTATTTATATGTTCATGGAAAATGGAATCAAAAGCCTTTTCGGCATTGATAGATAAGATGGCGAGATCAGCGACATCCTCACCCCTGTCGTCTGAGCCTGACAAATTCCCAAAATATTCCGTCACAACCAGGAACTCTCTAATTTTTGCCGTGGAGTTACGTTTGTTTAGAAACCCTGCTTGATCAGAGTGAATGATTTTTGTAAGTGCCCCCTGTAGTCTAGATGCAAGAATCGCAGTTAAGATTTTGTAATCTGAGTTCAGGAGGGCTATTGGCCTATATGATTCCTTGCAGGTGGGGTCTTTCCCACCTTTAAGTATTAGAGTCGTAAAGGAGGAAGAAAAGTAGGGTGGGACCGATTTGCCATTTATATAGAAATTGTTAAAAAGAGTACACAAATGGAGGGTAATTTCCGTAGCTAGAATCTTATAGAACTCACTGGGGAGTCTGTCAGCACCAGCGCTTTATAGATCAATCCTTGAAAGCGTTTTATGGGCTTTAGAGAGGCAGGTGAAATTCTGAACAACCGGGTTCTGAGCTCTCCAAATATCTCGTAATGCTAGGTTTTGCGTGATTTTTTTAAACATCTTAGATTCCAAATTTTTTTTTTGTCTCAGCCGTTTAGTGTTACGTCTTAACCTATCTATTGGCCATTGTGGAACCATATTAAAATCACCGCCGAGAATCAAATGCCCTGTAGTATATAAAAGAAGTTTAGACTGGAGAGTGTTCCAAAACTCAGGGTCAAACACATTGGGGCCATATATATTTCAGAGTGTATAGGTTTTTTGAGCAATTCAACAGGACATACCTTCCCCCGGGGTCAGCCTCAAAGTGAATCATTTCTGGATTAAACTTTTTCCCTATTAATATGGCTACCCCCCTTTTTCTCCTCACACTAGGCGCAAAATATACTTCTTTTACTCAGGATGCTTTAAATTTTAGAGATCCTTCTGCACTTAGATGAGTTTCCTGAATGAAGCCTATATCAGTTTGAGCTTTCCGTAGCTGGGCAAGAATTGCCTTTCTTTTAATAGGTGTTGAGATACCCCCAACATTCCAGGACACTATCTTGCATTTATCTACCTTTGTTGCCATTTATGTGAAGAAAGGGAGGGGGAGGAGGAGGGAGAAGAGTAAAAAAAAAAAAAATTGCATAAGCGGGAAATTAAATCCTCGCCCCGTATCTTGCACCTGTCGAGAGTCACGGGGCTTCCCAAAATTCAGGACCTGCATTTTACTAGTCAAGTTATTCATATAATTCAGATATTCTGTTACTGAGCTGGTGAGTCAAGTGTGTTAAAAAAACCAATGTGTTACCTCCTTCACTATAACTTTAAGCTTAGAGCGATAGATTATAATGGCTCGATAGCCGTGTTGTATAAACTTAGAACAGATAGGGGCCAACTCCCTTCTTTTTGACGCTGTATCAGCCGAAAAGTCTTGGAAGATGACTCCTCCAATACTAATTGGCTGATGTTTGCGATAATGTTGGAATAAGGTAATCTTGTCTTGGTAATTTAATAGCCTTGCTATTACGGGTCTAGGCCTGCTTCTGCCTTTATTATCTGTGTGGGGTGGCCCAAGCCTATGTGCTCTTTCAACTAGGATAGGTTGGTAGTCAGATGAAATCTTAAGGATTTTAGGTAATGTTTCTGATATGAAGGAAGAAAGGTTTTCCTATTGTTGTTCTTCTGGAAGACCTATAATTCTAATATTTTTCTAGGTCTTCTAATCTGCTTTGAATTTTTTGAATATTAATATTTGAAGCTTCCAATTTAGAACTGTGTGAAACTGTTAAATCTTCTAGATCCGACACTTTGTTCGACTTCTTGTGCCGGACTTCCTGAATTAATAAAAGTATATCTTGCTTGATTTCAGTTCTAAGGGCATCAAATTTAGGGGAAAGAGCATCTGAAATACTAACAACCAGATTTTGTTAGTAGTTTCCAGCATTATTGATGTGCTTAATAAAGTTGGTTGAATATCAGTGATAACCTCTAGAGTAATTTTAGGTTTCCTATCCCTGTGCCTAGCTGCCATTACTGGAGAGGGAGTCTTGGATAAATTATGAAGAAATTTACGCATGTGCCAAGGGAATATTGTGACGCAGTGGCGTGTGAGGAAAAACAATGAGAGTTATAGTGTAGGGTGTGAAAAAAGGTGAAAAGGTGAATCGGACCCTGCGGGGGGGGGGGGTATGGGGAATGGGAGGAGGAAGTGAGGACGTGACAAGTGTGGGCTGTGTGTGGGTTGGGGAGAAGTGGGGGAAGGAGGAAGAAAAAAAAGAGTGAAGAGGGAAAAGTGATTTAATTAATTATGTGCAAAGTCCAGTAAGGGAAGCAAGGACAGGGAGTGTTCTTTAATTAGATCTGTATAGGCGGTAGAACACTGGGATGCACAAATATACCAGTGAATAAATACTTAGAGCTCCCCTATCTAATCCTTCTAAATTAGAATTGGCAGGTTGAAAGATTAAATTCTGAAAAAGTCTAGAAATATTATACTAACAATTCTGGTTTTGGATTCACTATAATGTTCCCCTTAGAGACTACGTCTCAGTAGAGTTATATATTTAAATATATTTCAAGATATTTTATTTGCCTTAGCAAATGGTGCAGAAGATCTATTTGATAAGTAAAATGCTAGGCTATATGGACCACAGCTCTAGAAACTACAGAGACTATGATTTATCTATCTATTCCCTCCGATAGGACATAACCTAGTATGTTCCGCTAGTAGGTTATTTCTAGAATACATTATTGCTTTAATAATACCCTATAAAGAAGTTAGTTGAGTTCAGCAGCCAGGGGAAGTTATTCTGAAATCATGAAGCAGTCTCTATCCTTCCTTCCCCCTTATCTTTTCTCTCTTCCCTGCTGCCTTAGAAAATGAGAACCTAAATGAGGGCTTCAGCCTCTCTTTTCTCTCCCCCTCCCCCCTTTTCCTTCTTTTCCTCTTTTTCCCTCTCCCCTCTAAAATTGAAACTTCAGAAATCTCAATATTGTGGTAGGTTTAGAGAGGGATTTTGAAAAAAGAGCGTTCA
The DNA here is from genome assembly GCF_027579735.1 of Bombina bombina. Lineage (NCBI taxonomy): Eukaryota > Metazoa > Chordata > Amphibia > Anura > Bombinatoridae > Bombina > Bombina bombina. Next base: position 673,785,441 of record NC_069501.1, on the reverse strand, counting down.
GAAAAAACCTCCTTTAAAGATAGAAATTAGTCAGATTAAAATATCTAATTTCAGAGAGATAAACATTTAAAGCAGAGCGTGCAAGGTACTAAGTAAATGGATCAGAGTCCTAGGGGTAGTCTCAAACCCTTCTCTGGGCAAAATTACAGTCAAATCTTGTTTTCCCACATGCAGCACAGTCTTTGAATGTATGATTCTTATGTAAGAGTAAATTAGAGACACTGAACACTCAAATATTTAACCTATAGTCTGTTTTAACCTGTATTTATGACTGCCGTAAAGTCAGATTAGAGAGGTAGAGTGTGAATAAAAAGGTAATAGGTCTGGACTCAAGCCAACTCTAATGTGAACTGTGATCTCTCTAACACAGTCCAATAGTCAATATTGGAAGAAGGAGGGTACTAGAGTGGCGCACAGGGCTGAGTTCACACAAAACACAATAATTTCTTAGACAATAAATATAAGTCTTAAATATAGATAAATAAACACCATAAAATTCTCTAGTTAATATAAGAACATCTCATGGATTTATAAGGGAATAAATTTAATATATAGATCGACAAGATTAAATTCATACAATGTAATTAAAAACTTACTAAAACATAACTAAATATATAACAAATAAACGATGTGGCCACATCAAATAAATGAATGACTGTAACTATATTAGCACCTCAGTAAAAAAACAAATACAAATACAAATACAATTTGATAATTCTCAAAATTCTAAAATAATCACAAGGCAATTCATACCAAAATAAGATAAATCTGTTTAAAAGTTAAAAATTCTATCTAATATCTATACACTAAAGTAAAATAGCAAAGTAGATGAAAAAAGTTGCTAGGAACCGGACAAAAATATGGCAATCCACTATATCCTGATTTCAACAAAGTTCATATGTCTGTTCATAAAATGAATAAAAGTTAGGCTTGTAATCAAGGCTGATAGCCCGTTATATGGGATGGTAAAAGGTTTCAGTGAAACCGCGGACCATAGAGTCTCTCTGAGTGGTGTCTATGTGATGTTTTACTAGGTGACTTTGATCTGACCGGTCAGTAACTTGTTGTTTTATCACCTAGTAAAACATCACATAGACACCACTCAGAGAGACTCTATGGTCCGCGGTTTCACTGAAACCTTTTACCATCCCATATAACGGGCTATCAGCCTTGATTACAAGCCTAACTGTTATTCATTTTATGAACAGACATATGAACTTTGTTGAAATCAGGACATAGTGGATTGCCATATTTTTGTCCGGTTCCTAGCAACTTTTTTTCATCTACTTTGCTATTTTAGTGTATAGATATTAGATAGAATTTTTAACTTTTAAACAGATCTATCTTATTTTGGTATGAATTGCCTTGTGATTATTTTAGAATTTTGAGAATTATCAAATTGTATTTGTATTTGTATTTGTTTTTTTACTGAGGTGCTAATATAGTTACAGTCATTCATTTATTTGATGTGGCCACATCGTTTATTTGTTATATATTTAGTTATGTTTTAGTAAGTTTTTAATTACATTGTATGAATTTAATCTTGTCGATCTATATATTAAATGTATAGATAATTTTATGGTGTTTATTTATCTATATTTAAGACATATTTATTGTCTAAGAGAGGTAGAGTGTGATATATCTCTAGAAAAAAATTCTGAACAATATTGTCCTAAATAGTGAGATTTCAGATATAATGGGGTACATATATATTTCTAAGCTAAAGATAAAGTCAACCACTGTTTTCAGTTTAGATAGCATGGATAAACATAATTCGAAGGCAACAATGTATACCAGCAGATACCAAAAAATAATTATTTTCCTTTCCCCTTTTCTTTTCTTTCCCTTCCCCTTCCTTAGCAGTTGCATCAGATTATACTATCAATTTCAACAAATGTTGTTAAATAGACACAGCTCTAGCAGTATCATTCAGTGTAAACATTGGAAGAAAAATCAAGGGAAGGAGAAAGCAGAGAGGAAGCAATATAAACCAGTTTTCCTGTACGATGTCTCTGTGTTTATGGCCAGTTTTTTACCACATACCTTTACATTTCTACCTACGGTATGTACATTTGAATGAACCCTGGAATATATTTATATCTAAAGAGAAAAGAAAAAAAAACTTCCCTGCTCCTAGATATATGAACCCCTGAGTTTATCTTAGATTGTTTCAACCTGTGTTTATATCTACCAGGTATACAGTGGAAGAAGATACAATATACTACAGCAACTTATTTCTCTAAAATAATTTTTGAGGATCTCCAATCCTCAGTATATAAACCTCAGAGTTTAATGCAGTATTTATATTTCTAATCTAGAGATGGAGCAAAACCAAGTTTTTAATGTAGCTGTCAGGGGCTAGCAACCATCAAAAACTTCAGTGCTCATCAGTGAGTACAAGATTTCAACATTTGCAGATAGTTAGTGATAGTATGTTACCATTTCCCAGCGGAGTTCACTAAATATACATAGAGCTCCTGTTAGAAGTGGCAGCCAGTTATCAGCCTACCCCTATTATGCATAGGAGAATTCTCTATGGTTCTTGGAATGCAGGGCTGAGGTCATTTAATGCATGTAGTTATCTGTTTGCCGGAGTAAAGAGAGCTGTGCAGGTGCAAGTCTGCTATGTCTCCTCCTGTGAGCCACGATTGTTAGATTGTTATAGAAGACAGGACAAGGGAAAGAAAGATCCTCAAGTGGCAGCAGCAATTTAGCTCTGTTAGGTAGATCGCCTGAGCCCCAACAGGTAAAAGTAGCACCAACCTTGCTTCAGTATGCGCCCAGACACAAAATGAGGAGACAAGCGATGATACCTTTGCAAAGGTTCCAAATGCGGCAATCTCACAATATAACCGGCAATCTCATCAATGCGCTCTTCCACTACCCAGACTTCTCCAGAGCAAGCGCTCCACAGGTAATGTTCTCCTCTGTGTACCCTGGTAGGTGGCAAGAGAGTGTCTCCCAGAACTGTGAAAGGTCCTGTTACCTTTCCCTTTTTAAAGTGATTTGCCGGAGTAAAGAGAGCCGGCTCCAAGATGCTCCCAAACACAGATGAGGAGACAAACTATGATACCTTCGTAAAGGTTCCCAGTGTGGCACTCTCACAGTGTGCCTGACAGTCTCATCAGTGCGCTCCTCTGATGCCCAAACTCCTTGAGAGCAAACATTCCACAGGTAATGTTTTTTTATATATACCTTGGTAGGCGGCAGAAGAATAGCCCCCAGAGCTGTGAAAGGTCCCGTTATTTTTTCCTTTTCAAGTGGTAGACGGGTATGTTAGCACTTATCTAAAGTCATCACAAAAATTGAAGGTATCACTACCCTCCTCCCGTGCAGCACCGGTGGGAGAGGAGGGAGAGAAGATAGATGCCGTTGCTTGTTTAATGCCTCCAGGTATTTTGGTAGACTAAGCGGAGTACAGGTCCTTGAAGCTGACTTTGTATCAGCGCAGCGGGGTGAATTTCCGCTGCTAAGGTTCCAGTAGCGATGTATCAAGCTGTCCAGGTAGCTACCCCAGGTCTCGTTTTCTCAAGCAGTAATGTCTTGTCTAACCTCCAGTGATATGCTTTAAGAGGGGCTAAAGGCCATCTAATGGTGCAGGTGACCAAGGAATGATCTGACCATGAGGTATGTTTTATGCTTGAGTGTTAGATATATGAAAGAACAATATGGTCAAGTAAAATATAGTCTAATCTGGAGTAACTTCGATTTGGGTGGGAGAGTAAGGTAAAATCTTTTTTATTTCATGTAATTGGCAAGAGTCCATGAGCTAGTGACATATGGGATATACAATTCTACCAGGAGGGGTAAAGTTTCCCAAACCTCAAAATGCCTATAAATACACCCCTCACCACACCCACAATTCAGTTTTACAAACTTTGCCTCCTATGGAGATGGTGAAGTAAGTTTGTGCTTGATTTCTTTGATTTCTTCTATGATAAGTGCTTCTAAGCATTTTGAAACCCAATTCCTCTCAGAGTACACTGGTTGTCAGGGGGATGTGAAGGGAGTATAGCCTATTGATTTTATGGTTTTCATTGCGGGAATACTTTTCAAAGGTTCTCTGTTATCGGTCGTAGGGATTTATCTCTTACCTCCCTTTTCAGATTGACGATATACTCTTGTATACCATTACCTCTGCTGATACTTTTTCAGTACTGGTTTGGCTATCTGCTATATGTGGATGGGTGTCTTTCGGTAAGTATGTTTTCATTATTTAAGACACTCTCAGCTATGGTTTGGCGCTTTATGTATTAATATAAAATTTTAAATATATCTATTGTACTTATATTTGCCATGAGTCAGGTCTATGTATATTTCCTTTTGAAGACTGTCAGTTTCAGTTTGGGAAGCATGTTTTGGAAGTTATTTGTCTTACCTGGGGTATAGTCCTTTTTTAAAAATTGACTGTCTTTTCTTTTAATTTCGCTGGCAAAATTAGGATTGCGAGGGCGCAAAATGCTGTTATTTATTGCGTCATTCTTGGCGTGAGAATTTTTTGGCGCGAAGGTATGTCTTTGGTGATGCAAGTTTGTCATTTCTGGCATCTAAGTTTACGCCAGGTTTCCTTGGACGAGGTTGCGTCTGTGATGACGCGAGTTGCATCACTTCCAGATGTTGTTGGCGGCAAAAAAAATTTCAACTTCCTTTTGCGTCATGCGTCATACATGGCGCCAAAAAATGTAGTTTATTTTTCACCGCACTTGCTATATGCCTCTTGCCTTCTATATGCTCAGAGGGCTATGCTGTTTGCATTTTTTCCCATTCCTGAAACTGCCATATAAGGAAACTGTAAATTTTGCTTTAATGTTTTTTATTTTACATTTGGCAAGATGTCTCAATCTGATTCCTGCTGCCTGATCACAGTTCTATCAAAGCTAAGTGTATCTGTTGTAAATTAGCTGAGATTATATCTCCAGCTGTAGTATGTAACAGTTGTCATGATAAGCTTTTGCACACAGAAAAAGTGTCCATCAGTACTAGTACAGTTTCTGTTGTTCCTTCAACATTTAATGTACATGATATCCCTGTTGATCTGAAAAATGATATTGCTGATGTGATACAGAAGGCTTTGTCTGCTATTCTGCATTCTAATAAACGTTAAAGGTCTTTTAAAACTTCTCATAAAATTGATGAAATTTCTAATGACCGACAACATACTGAAATATCCTCCTCTGATGAGGATCTCTCTGATTCAGAGGATCCTACCTCAGACATTGACACTGACAAATCTACTTATCTTTTCAAGATTGAGTATATTCGTTCCTTGTTAAAAGAAGTGTTGGTTACTTTGGATATTGAGGAGTCTAGTCCTCTTGATATCAAAACTAGTAAACATTTACATTCTGTTTATAAACCTCCTGTGGTTACTCCTGAGGTTTTTCCAGTTCCTGATGCTCGTTCTGATGTGATTGCTAAGGAATGGATTAAGCCTGGTACTTCTTTCATTCCTTCTTCTAGGTTTAAAAGGTTGTACCCTTTGCCAGCGGCTAGATTAGAGTTTTGGGAATAAGTCCCCATAGTTGATGGGGCTATTTCTACTCTTGCCAAACGTACTACTATTCCTATGGAAGACAGTACTTCTTTTAAAGATCCTTTAGATAGGAAACTTGAATCTTATTTAGGAAAGCTTATTTATATTCTGGCTATATGCTCAGGCCTGCCATTTCTATGGCTGATGTTGCGGCTGCATCAACCTTTTGGATGGATAGCTTAGCGCAACAGGAAACATATCCTGATTTGTCTAGCATTGTTCGTTTGCTTCAACATGCTAATCATTTTATCTGTGATGATATTTTTGATATCATCAAAATTGATGTTAAACCTATGTCTTTAGCTATTTTAGCTAGAAGAGCTTTATGGCTCAAATCTTGGAATGCTGACATGGTATCTAAATCTAGATTACTATCTCTTTCTTTCCAAGGTAACAATGTATTTGGTTCTCAGTTGGAATCAATTATTTAAACTATCACTGGGGGGAAGGGAGATTTTTTGGGGGGTTAATATATCTCCATGTATCGTGGATTCATAGGCCTAGATTTGGAGTTTTGACGGTAACGACCCGCGTAGCTAACGCCGGCATTTTTCTGGCCGCACTATAAAAATAACTCTGGTATTGAGAGTCCACATAAAGGCTGCGTTAGGCTCCAAAAAAGGAGCGTAGAGCATTTTTAACGCAGCTTCAACTCTCGATACCAGAGTTGCTTACGCAAGCGGCCAGCCTCAAAAACGTGCTTGTGCACGATTCCCCCATAGAAAACAATGGGGCTGTTTGAGCTTAAAAAAAACCTAACACCTGCAAAAAAGCCGCGTTCAGCTCCTAACGCAGCCCCATTGTTTGCTATGCGTAAACACTTCCTACGTCTGCAACTAACACCCTAACATGTACCCCGAGTCTAAACACCCCTAACCTTACACTTATTAACCTCTAATCTGCCGCCCCCGCTATCGCTGACCCCTGCATATTATTATTAACCCCTAATCTGCCGCTCCGTAAACCGCCGCTACTTACATAATCCCTATGTACCCCTAATCTGCTGCCCTAACATCGCCGACCCCTATATTATATTTATTAACCCCTAATCTGCCCCCCACAACGTCGCCTCCACCTGCCTACACTTATTAACCCCTAATCTGCCGAGCGGACCTGAGCGCTACTATAATAAAGTTATTTACCCCTAATCCGCCTCACTAACCCTATAATAAATAGTATTAACCCCTAATCTGCCCTCCCTAACATCGCCGACACCTAACTTCAATTATTAACCCCTAATCTGCCGACCGGAGCTCACCGCTATTCTAATAAATGTATTAACCCCTAAAGCTAAGTCTAACCCTAACACTAACACCCCCCTAAGTTAAATATAATTTTAATCTAACGAAATTAATTAACTCTTATTAAATAAATTATTCCTATTTAAAGATAAATACTTACCTGTAAAATAAATCCTAATATAGCTACAATATAAATAATAATTACATTGTAGCTATTTTAGGATTAATATTTATTTTACAGGCAACTTTGTAATTATTTTAACCAGGTACAATAGCTATTTAATAGTTAAGAACTATTTAATAGCTAAAATAGTTAAAATAATTAAAAATTTACCTGTAAAATAAATCCTAACCTAAGTTACAATTAAACCTACCACTACACTATCAATAAATTAATTAAATAAAATATCTATAATTATCTACAATTAAACCTAACACTACACTATCAATAAATAAATTAAATACAATACCTACAAATAACTACAATGAAATAAACTATCTAAAGTACAAAAAATAAAAAAGAACTAAGTTACAAAAAATAAAAAAATATTTACAAACATAAGAAAAATATTACAACAATTTTAAACTAATTACACCTACTCTAAGCCCCCTAATAAAATAACAAAGCCCCCCAAAATAAAAAAATGCCCTACCCTATTCTAAATTACTAAAGTTCAAAGCTCTTTTACCTTACCAGCCCTGAACAGGGCCCTTTGCGGGGCATGCCCCAAGAAGTTCAGCTCTTTTGCCTGTAAAAGGGGGGTTTGGGTTAGATTAGGGGCATGTGGGTGGTGGGTTGTAATGTTGGGGGGGGGTATTGCATGGTTTTTTTTACAGGCAAAAGAGCTGAACTTCTTGGGGCATGCCCCGCAAAGGGCCCTGTTCAGGGCTGGTAAGGTAAAAGAGCTTTGAACTTTAGTAATTTAGAATAGGGTAGGGCATTTTTTTATTTTGGGGGGCTTTGTTATTTTATTAGGGGGCTTAGAGTAGGTGTAATTAGTTTAAAATTGTTGTAATATTTTTCTTATGTTTGTAAATATTTTTTTATTTTTTGTAACTTAGTTCTTTTTTATTTTTTTGTACTTTAGATAGTTTATTTCATTGTAGTTATTTGTAGGTATTGTATTTAATTTATTTATTGATAGTGTAGTGTTAGGTTTAATTGTAGATAATTATAGGTATTTTATTTAATTAATTTATTGATAGTGTAGTGGTAGGTTTAATTGTAACTTAGGTTAGGATTTATTTTACAGGTACATTTTTAATTATTTTAACTATTTTAGCTATTAAATAGTTCTTAACTATTAAATAGCTATTGTACCTGGTTAAAATAATTACAAAGTTGCCTGTAAAATAAATATTAATCCTAAAATAGCTACAATGTAATTATTATTTATATTGTAGCTATATTAGGATTTATTTTACAGGTAAGTATTTATCTTTAAATAGGAATAATTTATTTAATAAGAGTTAATTAATTTCGTTATATTAAATTTATATTTAACTTAGGGGGGTGTTAGTGTTAGGGTTAGACTTAGCTTTAGGGGTTAATACATTTATTAGAATAGCGGTGAGCTCCGGTCGGCAGATTAGGGGTTAATAATTGAAGTTAGGTGTCGGAGATGTTAGGGAGGGCAGATTAGGGGTTAATAACTTTATTATAGTAGCGCTCAGGTCCGCTCGGCAGATTAGGGGTTAATAAGTGTAGGCAGGTGGAGGCGACGTTGAGGGGGGCAGATTAGGGGTTAATAAATATAATATAGGGGTCGGCGGTGTTAGGGGCAGCAGATTAGGGGTACATAAGTATAACGTAGGTGGCGGCGCTTTGCGGTCGGCAGATTAGGGGTTAATAAGTGTAGGTAGCTGGCGGCGACGTTGTGGGGGGGCAGGTTAGGGGTTAATATTTATAATACAGGGGTCGGCGGTGTTAGGGGCAGCAGATTAGGGGTACATAGGGATAATTTAGCTGGCGGCGCTTTGCGGTCGGCAGATTAGGGGTTAAAAAAAAAATAGAGTGGCGGCGATGTGGGGGGACCTCGGTTTAGGGGTACATAGGTAGTTTATGGGTGTTAGTGTACTTTAGAGGACAGTAGTTAAGAGCTTTATAAACCGGCGTTAGCCCAGAAAGCTCTTAACTACTGACTTTTTTCTGCGACTGGAATTTTGTCGTTAGATGTCTAACGCTCACTTCAAACACGACTCTAAATACCGGAGTTAGAAAGATCCCATTGAAAAGATAGGATACGCAATTTACGTAAGGGGATCTGCGGTATGGAAAAGTCGCGGCTGAAAAGTGAGCGTTAGACCCTTTTTTGAGTGACTCCAAATACCGGAGTTAGCCTAAAACCAGCGTTAGGAGCCTCTAACGCTGGTTTTCACGGCTAACGCCAAACTCCAAATCTAGGCCATAGTAATTTAAAGTTTTGCCATGTTTTGGATGTGCAGAATTTTAATTCTTGTGTCTGGATTAGTAAAATCTAAGGTAGGATTTAGTGGGATATTGAGATCTCCTGCTATTATTAAGGAGCCTTTGACGTTAGTAATAGTGAGTTTGTGACCAAGTTGATGAAGCTATCCTGTTGCATATTAGGGACATAAAGATTTACTAGTGTAATTGGTTTTCCAAAGAGAAGACATGTGACACACAGATATCTCCTTTCTTTATCAGAATCAATATGTCTATTTGTGAATGATATAGATTTATGTATTAAAATACTAACTCCATTGATTTTTTTAAGTGGATTAGTACTGTGAAAATGTTAAGGGTAATGTTGAGAGAAAAATCTAGGAATTTGTTTGGGTTTGAAGTGTGTTTCCTGTAGCATCAATACATGTCCCCCTCTCTTTTGGAAGTCTGATATAGCCATTCTACGTTTGTTGGGACAATTTAAACCTTTGGATTTTTGACAACCTACATACTTCACTAGCTACAAAAATTGAGTATGTATAATTAAGAAATAAAAGAAAAATTAAAAAAGTAAAGGATAAATTTTCCGAAACCTGAAAAGGGAGAGGTGAACATATCACAACAAAGGAGAAATATTCTCCCAAATGACTGAGAACAAATAATTAACATTATTTTTTTTTATAACGGATTCACAGTTGCCATTATCCTGTCGTCAAGACCTTGTACTTTCTATGATATAAATGAATACAGTATTCCTGCATCTATGACAATTTTACTAAATAACTATCTAAAATAACAACATTCGAACTTCATCGCTATAAAAGGTAGGTCCTTCTCTACAACTTCGAAAGGATATTGAATACATATCAATGGTTATCCCTTCTCAGTCACTTGAGTTTGAGTGACAGATAGATGTTTGCATGTTCTCTTTTGCAGGACTTGCTTCAATTCTTTTCTCTGTGGGAGAGGGATAGAGCTACTTCCATTTGGTTGATTCAAGTTTGAGGGATGTGTGTCTCCAAGTTCTGGAGGAGGGATGTCAAGTTTCTTACAGAAATTTTGTATGTCTATAGGTAAAGAGCAAGTTATCCGCCTTCCTTTCCACACTATTATCAGATGAAAGGGGAATCCCCATCTGTAGGGTATATTCATCTTCCTTAAAAGTACAGTGAGAGGTTTTAACTCTTTGCATTTAAAGAGGGTCCTTTGAGATAGATCTGGGAACAGTTATATATCAGCATTTTCATATTTAAATAGGCTGCTGTTCTCTAGCCAACTTCATCAGCTCTTCTTTAGACTGATAGTTAGGGATTCGGACTATTACGTCTCAAGGAGGTTGGTTATCTTGTGGTTTAGGAAGTAGTGCCCTGTGGGCTCTATCTATTTCAATCTTGGTTGTGTCTCTTCTTGTTTTAGTGTGTTAAATAAATCTTGTAAATACTGTTCCAAGTCTGAAGGTGGTATGGCTTCAGAAATAACCCTGATTCGAATATTGTGATGTCTGCTTCTGTTTTCTGCGTCGTCCACTTTATCTTCTAGATCTTATATTGTAGTGTTTTGTTTGGGAATGACGTTATGTAGTTCTGCTGTAGTATGGGAGTCCTGAGTATTTTCAATTATCTCCACTCGATGTCCAATTTCTGAGATTTCTTTTTTAAGATCACAAATTTCATCCTTTATACACTGCTTTACTTGCGTTATTAGTGTAGAAAAGTATTTTTTTTAGGGAATAGATTCAAATAGGGCTTTGGGTATAGTTATAGAGCCTGTTGCAGATTCTGAATCTGATTCAGAGGATGAGTAGGCTGTTACAGGGTCAGGATCTTCCTTTGTAGTGGCCAGTGCGGATTTAGCATCTAATGATTTGAAAAAACTAGTCAAGAAAAGTTGTCTGAATTTTTGGATATACTAAATCAAAATGATTTAAACATTCGATTGACATCAGAATCAAGTCAGAAAGAAATTACCTTTTTAGTTCTTAAAAGCATAAAAGAACAAGACGGAAGAATAAAAACAGATCTATATAGGAAGAAAACAGTGACCAATAGTCTATTACATCAATCAAGTGCTCATGCACCTGGAACCATACTAGGTCTTCCAACTGGAGAATTTTTAAGGATACGCGCAATTGCACAGATTTAAGTATCTTTAAAGAGTGAGCAGCAGAACTAGAGGGAAGATTAACAAAGAGAGGATATAGTAAAACAAGCATAAAAAAGCTAAGTCTAGAGCTCTCCAAATGGATAGGAGAGAACTGTTAACAAAGAAAACAAAGATTAATGACAATAAAACAAGATTAATCCTCACTTATAGTTCACAAACTCCCCAAATAAGTGGAATAATACAAAATACTGGCACATTTTACTGTCGGATGCGATACTTAAAATACAACTAGGAGAAAGACCTAATATTGGACATAGACGCTCCAAAAACATAAAAGACATAGTAACACAAAGTCATTTCAACAGGAACAAAACAAAGACATCGTTCACACCAGGTTCTTTCAAATGTGGAACCTGTTCCTCTTGCCAGTACATTAAAAAGACTAATGTAATAACTGACAGATTCAGACACAGTCACCATATAAACATATATATAAGCTGTACACACATGAAGTGATATATGTACTACAGTGTACATGTCAAAAATATTACGTTGGCATGACGACTCGAAAAATGAGAGTAAGATTAATGGAACACTTCAGAAATATTAAAAACGCTCAAAAAGATACAGCTGATGGTAAAACAATTACAAGTGTAGCGTCTCATTTCATGTTACAACACAATTTTAACCCCAAAGAACTTCAATGTTGGGGGGATAGAATAAATTACTCTGGGCACCAGTGGGGGTGACCTGGAAAAGGCACTCCTAAAAGCAGAAAGTAAATGGATATATCTGTTGAATTCTGTACATCCGAACAGAATAAATATAAATAACAACTATTATGTGTTTTTATGAATCTGAAAAAAGAAAAAAAGAGAATTCTACACAAGATTCAAATAATATGCTTGTGAAGTATACATACAATTAAAATATGTACTGATTACATAAAATAGGAAATGAGAATAAAATTGCCAAATATGAGAGATAAAAATGACATAATACCTAACAAAAATTAAAATTGGAAAAATAAACGAGGTTACAAGGAACCTCAAAATAAAATGATGTAGATATAATCGCATACATGTGCAAGTATATAATAATAAAATTACATGAGAAATAAAAGATTGATTATCATATTAGGAAATATATACAAACACAATGGCATCTACTTATCAAGCCGTCAACTTACTTGCATTCGACGGCACCAATACGCTTGCCTAAGATCGCCTAACATTGCTGCCGTGGACCTGAATACGCTCTTCAAAGTTACCAAAAAAGCTGTCAAAAAGCTGCGCACAAAGTACGGGGCGATGAGCAGCGGACTGTTGTTAACTAACAGTCATCGATCTCGCTGCTCTTCGGCTTTTTCACAGCTTTACTATACTGTTTACCCCCTATACTGCGGCTCCCGGAGCCCACTGCAACTCTAATAAATGTATTAACCCCTAAACCGCCGCTCACGGACCCCGCCGCAACTAAATAAAGTGTTTAACCCCTAATCTGCCGCCCCCTACACCGCTGTCACCTACATTATACTTATTAACCCCTAATCTGCCGCCTCCTACACTGCCGCCACCTACATTATACTTATTAACCCCTAATCTGCCCCCTACACCGCCACCACAATATTAAATTTATTAACCCCTAAACCTAAGTCTAACCCTAACACCCACTAACTTAAATATAATTTAAATAAATCTAAATAAAATTCCTATCATTAAATAAATTATTCCTATTTAAAACTAAATACTTACCTATAAATTAAACCCTAAGCTAGCTACAATATAACTAATAGTTACATTGTAGCTATCTTAGGGTTTATTTTTATTTTACAGGCAAGTTTGTATTTATTTTAACTAGTTACAATAGTTATTAAATAGTTATTAACCATTTAATAACTTCCTAGTTAAAATAAATACAAATATACCTGTAAAATAAAACCTAACCTAAGTTACAATTACACCTAACACTACACTATAATTAAATAAATTCCCTAAACTAAATACAATTAAATACAATTAAATAAAATTATCAAAAAAAGTACAAAAAAAAACACTAAATTACAGCAAATAATAAACAAATTACAAGATTTTTAAACTAATTACACCTAATCTAATCCCGCTAACATAATAAAAAAGCCCCCCAAAATAAAAAAGCCCTACCCTAATTTACAAATAGCCCGTAAAAGGGCCTTTTGCGGGGCATTGCCCCAAAGTAATCTATCAGCTCTTTTACCTGTAAAAAAAATTACAAACCCCCCCAACATTAAAACCCACCACCCACACAACCAACCCTACTCTAAAACTCACCCAATACCCCCTTAAAAAAAAAACCCTAACACTAACCCCTTGAAGATCACCTTACAGTGAGAAGTCTTCACCCAACCGGGCCGAAGTCCACAACGAATCTGGCAGAAGTGGTCCTTAAGGCGCGCAATACCAGCGGGCGTTAAAAAGCAGCGTTAGTACCTCTTAACGCTGCTTTTTAAGCCTAATGCTCAACTCGTAATCTAGGTGTATGTCTCTTCTCTACACTTACAAAAGAGAAGAGTGTGAGTCAATAAGATTAAAGAAAAATTATCATGAAGCCCTCCTAATGAAAGTGGATGGCACATTGAGTAGTAAATCAATTTTTCAGCACATTGTTTTCACTCTTTATTTTCAAGCTTTGTCACTTTTTTGTCACTCTGAGTTAGGAATCACACAACACTCACAGGGAAACTGTATCACCACAAATCACCACTTTTAGCACTGAATTAACTTTATAATAATTTAGAAATATTCTACATTTATAGATAATAAAGCACAGACATTTATATATACATATATAAAATACTCCAAAGTATATCCAATAAATGAGGGTTATTGTCCACATGATTTAATTAACAACTAAGTTCTAATATACAATCTGTGTATTATTTGTACATAATGCATTGTTATATATTGTAATACTATTGTATAATATATATGCACATTATTGCGTGTATGTAATCATAATTTCATGGCAAGCTAGCTAATACTCTCCCTTTAAGATCAAGTTGCAATTCCACACATATTATAAACAGCAAATTTACAATCCACAAATCTATATGTTAATACAATAAATTAAAAGTATCCTTAAATATTCTATTTATGCATATATATGGACTTATGCCATCTTAAGAATTAAAGTAGTTCAAGGGGTGGGTAGTGATCAATACTGATAGAATAGCAATAAGATACCCTCTACACAAACACATAAATTCCACCTTAAAAGCATGAGAAATGTCTTTTGATCCCGACTGGCTGTCATAGATTGATGGACAGCCACAATACAACCAGTCATTGGAGAACAGAGGCAGGACTTCCGATACTGGGAGCGCATAAATGTTCTCAAACCCGGCGGCCTGCCACCTTTGATAAAGCCTTTTTAGGCAAAATGAGTCAAGGGGGTTGTGAGGGACGATGGGGTCCCTATGTGTGTAATTTTAAACCAGTTATCCGAGCCCTGTTGTATTAAGGTTATCAGCCCTGAGGGGTTTTGATTAGATATTTGGTATTCAGGGTGCAAAGTTCTGATCATTCAATGTCTGTTAACAAGGACAGTCATTATATGGCCATTTAATGTGAGCAGTGTGTAGACTCTATTCAAATATAGGATTACATGTTAGCGGACCATTTACTAGAACAAGCGCATATATTAATAGCTACAAATGTAGCGTATAGGTGCTGTGTAAACTTCATTAAGGTGATTATCATACACCAAGGAAATAGTTACTAAACAGAAGCACCAACGTCTTCATACAAACAAAGCGCTGAATATTTAATAGTAGAAGCGTATTTACTAACTACAAAAGTGTAACACAAAAGTGCTGTTTGTTATTATCATTGGGGTGGCAACTATATCATCACTGTACATGTACTAGCAGAAGCACACATATTGATCATTAGTATTAGTATTAGTATTGAGCAACTTTTATAGTGGTGATTATTATATACCTAAGAAATAACTGCAGAAGCACTTATACAATCAGAACGTCGAACATCTACCTGTAGAAGCGCATAGATTAAGTGCTAAAGTATATCACAAAAGTGGTGTTCACTAGTATTATTGTAGTGGTCAGTACACACCACCAATTGCTACTAATTGATAAACATACAAGGTATAAAATAAACCACCACAGTTACAAACTCAACATACAAAAGTTACAAAATTGTAACATATGATTGAGCTAACATGAATATTAAACAACACAACAGTGGATGTAGCCCTTATTAATGGAAGATATGTAAATTAATATTACCTTATATGTGAATTAATACCGAACTCTGGTTATTGATAAATAATATAAACAGCAATATTTTACTAAGACAGCTCAAAATTATGATCTGAGGAGAGAGAGATACATATACCTCGAGATACCACCTAGTATTAAAATAGTGGGATCGCAACAAGATTGGTTGAAGAACACAAAATAGAGCTTAGTTAATTCATGAATATGTGCTATATTAAACCTACCATATCACCACAGTTAATAGGGTTATTTTCGCAAATGCGGATATACCATCTTTTTGTTGCTACATGGAGATTGCAATAACCACTACTATTACACAAAGGTATTAACAATAAGTTGTGACAAGTACATGATACCAGATACCAATATATATGTGAAATCTTTATATCAGATACTGTCATGATATGTTTAACTTTGCCTTTTTTTTGTGTTATTCTGATTACCATTCCTGTACCTTTAAATCCTGTTTTCCAATTTGTCTCAGCTATATAAGCCTCCTCCCACATCATTACCTTGCTTGATATTGTTTCGCATTTCCTAAATGTGTTTCAGCTTGCCCTAACAGGGGATCCTGTTGCTCCTAACAAGCTAATCCTCTGCCTTCAGCAGATTTCCACTCTGCAGCAGCTAACCTCGCTTCTGCAATAACTTGCTGTTCAGTACAGCTGATGTCTTCCTACAGCTTCCGCCTGCGGTGACGTCACACGCCAACTTCGGCTAGCACTGCCGCTCTGAACTGCCATCAAGGATTACCCTCTCTAAACCGCTCTGTTTAAGCGCTTTCAAAGTAAACAGTACCAGGTACCTATTGACTCTTATGCTGATTGTATATATTTATCCAGCTTGCTAGAAGTTTACCTAATCTTGATTTTCATTGATTTCTATTATGCTGCCTGTTTCACACATCACGCTGTGTTACTTTACACTGGTATATAGACAAGGGTTTTCTTGCTGCTTGTACCTCCCCAGTTGCCTTTTTCAGCTATAGAAACTTCCTTGCTCTTTTATTACCTGCCAGCAATTGCTGTGATTAAACCTGTGTAATCATTATACATCCCTGCAGTATTCATTGTTACTATCAGGTTCAATCCTTGCTACACATAAACCTAGAGATACCCCAGACCTTAGAGGAACTAATAAATTTATCTATTAGTATTGATAGAAGGTTGAGAGAGAGACAGCATGAGAGAGCATATCAAGATAGCACATACAAAAAACATACTCCCTCAACTATCTCCTCCACTCATCATAAGACCACTACTGAACCCATGGACATCGCCTTCCTGAAGGGTCCCTTGAGCAACCAGGAAAAACTACGTTGACGCACCCTGAATTTGTGCATGTACTGTGCTTCTGATGAACACACGGTAAAGGCCTGTCCTATCTTACAGAAACAGAACAAGGGTGAGAGCTACTATCCTTATTTTTCTATAAACACTGTCTCATATCCTAACACTTACTGTAACCTGCCTCTTTCCTTGCAGTGGGACCAACTCCGGCTGACCGTTACCGGGATAATTGACTCTGGTGCATCTGCCTCTTATATTGATGTGTTGTTTGCCACAAAAAATAAAATTCCACTAATAAAAAAAAAGACTCCTGTTCCTTTAAGGGGAATAGATGGGGAGATCTTATCTTCAGGTCCTGTAGTACATGAAACTATACCCTTATTACTTACTACTCATGACCACCATAGAGAGTATATCTCTTTTGATGTCATTACATCCCCTGTCTATCCTCTCATTCTAGGTCTCCAATGGTTGAAACAACATAATCCTTACATTAACTGGTCCAACCTCACTGTAAACTTTAATTCTGAGTATTGTATAAATACCTGCTTCCCTGCTTTATTATTACAAACACCTGAAAAAATACAAGAAACTGTCATTCCTTCTGAGTATTCAGACTTTCTTGACGTATTTAGCAAAAAGGAGTCCCAAAATTTACCACCACATCGTAAATATGACTGCCCCATTGAACTGTTACCCGGGGCAGTCATACCGTGTGGGCATATCTTTCCTCTGTCCAAACCAGAGTTAGACCACTTAAAATCTTACATAGATGAAAATATAGAGAAGGGTTTCATAAGACCATCTACCTCCCCTGCAGCTGCTGGGATGTTTTTTGTGAAAAATAAGGATGGCTCTCTTAGACCCATTGTGGACTATAGGCAACTAAACAAGGTGACACTAAAGAACTGTTACCCATTGCCCCTTATTCCACAACTAATTGAACAACTGGAAGGTGCCAAAGTTTTCACTAAGCTGGACTTACGAGGTGCATATAATCTCGTACGTATGAGAGCCGGGGACGAATGGCTAACGTCATTTCGTACCCGTTACGGTCTATACGAATACACCGTCATGCCATTCGGTCTCTGCAACGCTCCGGCAACCTTCCAGCACTTTATTAATGATATTTTCAAGGATATCCTTGACACCTTCGTCGTGATCTACCTTGATGACATCTTGATATATTCCAAAACAGTTAAGGACCATGTCATACATAGACAAGTTAGACAAGTACTCTCACGACTTCGCTCACATTCTCTTTACGCTAAGGCTGAGAAGTGTATATTCCACACAAGCAATATCTCATTCCTTGGATACAGGATCTCAGAGTCGGGTATACAGATGGATGACTCTAAAATTACCTCCATACTGAATTGGCCTCAACCGACGAATAGGAAACAAGTACAGAGCTTCTTGGGCTTTGCGAATTTTTACAGAAAATTTATAAAAAAATTTGCTGTTATTGCCAAACCTCTTACTGACTTAACAAAGTCTCTCCATAAATTCCTGTGGACTACAGCTGCACAAAACGCTTTTGATTTGTTAAAAGAAAAATTTACCACGGCTCCTATCCTACGACACCCAAACAGTCAGCTCCAATTTGTATTGGAGGTTGATGCCTCAGATTGTGCCATCGGTGCTGTGCTTTCACAAAGAGAAGATCTGAATAAGCCATTACATCCTGTCGCCTATTATTCCAGATGTTTAACCACCCCAGAAACGCACTATCCTATTGGCGATAAGGAACTACTCGCCATCAAAGTTGCCTTCGAACAGTGGCGTCACCTGCTGGAGGGTGTTACTCATCCTACCCTAGTCTTTACAGACCACCGCAATTTGCAGTACCTTAAATCCACGAAAACTCTTTCCGCTCGTCAAGTTCGATGGAACTTATACTTCTCTAGATTTGATTTCCTAATCACCTACAGACCTGCTGCAAAAAACGGAAAGGCAGACACTCTTTCAAGGTTACCTGGACATACATCCTTTTCTTTTCCAAAACAGACTATCATACCTGAAAACAAGTTCCTCCTCTTCTTCCTTGATTCGATCCCTTATTTTCGGGAAGAACAACATCAAGATATAACAAAACCACTACATCTTTTAAAACAAAAAGATGATTCTTTGTACTATCATGGTGAAAGGTTATATGTACCACCCTCTACTAGAAAGTTGTTACTTCATTCTGCACACGACTCTCCACTTGCAGGTCATACTGGCATCCACAAAACCCAGGATCTTATTAACAGGTCGTATTGGTGGCATGATATGAGCACTGACATAACGGACTATATCAACTCTTGTTCAATCTGTGCCACTTCCAAAAGATCAAAACATCGACCCTATGGGTTACTAATGCCTCTTCCTACTCCAACAAGACCATGGGCAGAGATTGCCTTAGATTATATTGTGGATCTTCCAAGATCAAATCATAATATCACAATTCTAGTTGTGGTAGATTTGTTCAGCAAAATGTTGCATCTGATACCTTTTCATAAGTTACCTTCTGCTGCGGAAACAATACAATTACTTTTACATAACGTTTTCAGACTACATGGCCTTCCACAATGGATAGTTTCTGACCGAGGTTCCCAGTTTACTAGTGGATTGTGGTCAGAATTCTGCAAGGTCTTCAACATTGACAAACGGCTCTCAACTTCTTACCATCCCCAGACCAACGGGCAGACCGAGAGGTCTAACCAAACCATAGAACAATTCCTACGATGCTACTGTCAAGTCAACCAGGATACCTGGTCCCAACATCTCCCTTACGCAGAATTTGCGTTCAATAACAGTATTCATTCCACTACCAAACAGTCACCATTTTTCATAAATTATGGCTTCCATCCTACTTTCCAACTACTTCCAGAAGGAACCTCTTCACCACATATCAGTGATCTCTCTAATGTAATCTCTTCGAATTTTACGATAGTTTCTCAGGCTATTGAAGAAGCAAAAAATAAACAAAAGAAATACTACAACCTAAGAAGGTGTACTCCACCCTGTTATTCACTCGGTGATTTGGTATGGTTGTCTACCAAGAACCTGAGGCTAAATACTCCTAGTAAAAAACTCACACCTCTATACATCGGTCCTTATCCCATAACCAAAATAATCAATGATAACGCTGTTCGCCTACAACTACCCAGCACTCTCAAGATACACCCAGCGTTCCATGTCTCCTTGATTAAACCTTATCGAACTGTTCGGGACCCAACTCCCAACCAGCGGATTTGTCCTGTGACCATCGATCCCAATGTTGAATATGAGGTCCACTCTATCTTGGATTCCAGGGTCTCTCGTGGACATCTACAGTACTTGATACGATGGAAGGGTTATTCTGAGGAACATAACTCCTGGGAACCAGCTGTTAACATATCTGCCCCTAGACTTATTTCTCGCTTTCACCAGAGGAACCCTGACCGTCCACATCCGTGAGCCTCTGAGCGGCTCACTTGGGTGGGGCATCCTGTCATGATATGTTTAACTTTGCCTTTTTTTTGTGTTATTCTGATTACCATTCCTGTACTTTTAAATCATGTTTTCCAATTTGTCTCAGCTATATAAGCCTCCTCCCACATCATTACCTTGCTTGATATTGTTTCGCATTTCCTAAATGTGTTTCAGCTTGCCCTAACAGGGGATCCTGTTGCTCCTAACAAGCTAATCCTCTGCCTTCAGCAGATTTCCACTCTGCTGCAGCTAACCTCGCTTCTGCAATAACCTGCTGTTCAGTACAGCTGATCTCTTCCTACAGCTTCCGCCTGCGGTGACGTCACACGCCAACTTCGGCTAGCGCTGCCGCTCTGAACTGCCATCAAGGATTACCCTCTCTAAACCGCTCTGTTTAAGCACTTTCAAAGTAAACAGTACCAGGTACCTATTGACTCTTATGCTGATTGTATATATTTATCCAGCTTGCTAGAAGTTTACCTAATCTTGATTTTCATTGATTTCTATTATGCTGCCTGTTTCACACATCACGCTGTGTTACTTTACACTGGTATATAGACAAGGGTTTTCTTGCTGCTTGTACCTCCCCAGTTGCCTTTTGCAGCTATAGAAACTTCCTTGCTCTTTTATTACCTGCCAGCAATTGCTGTGATTAAACCTGTGTAATCATTATACATCCCTGCAGTATTCATTGTTACTATCAGGTTCAATCCTTGCTACACATAAACCTTTTATATCTCAGCAGTTGTGGTTCAACAACCTATTACCTATCTTACAACATTTAATCCGTTGTTACAGATACCGATTTATAGGTGAGATTAGATATGTGAAATCTTGATATCAGATACCAATATATAGGTGAGATTAGATATGTGAAATCTTGATATCAGATACCAATATATAGGTGAGATTATGATCAAACAATTGAATCACAACCACACATCTAACTACTTTATTATTGGTCACAAATGCTCTTTTAAGGGCAATGCCCATCCAAATACCCTTTTTCAGGGCAATGGGGAGCTTAGGTTTTTTTTAGTTAGGATTTTATTTGGGGGGTTGGTTGTGTGGGTGGTGGGTTTTACTGTTGGGGGGTTGTTTGTATTATTTTTTTTTACAGGTAAAAGAGCTGATTTCTTTGGGGCAATGCCCTGCAAAAGGTCCTTTTAAGGGCTATTGGTAGTTTAGGCTTGTTTTTTTTTTATTTTGGGGGGTCTTTTTTATTTTGATAGGGCTATTAGATTAGGTGTAATTAGTTTAAATATCTGATCATTTCTTTTTTTATTTTGTGTAATTTAGTATTTGTTAGGTAATTGTGTTTAATGTATGTAATTGATTTAATTGTAGTGTAAGGTTAGGTGTTAGTGTAAGACCGGTTAGGTTTTATTTTACATGTAAATTTGTATTTATTTTAGCTAGGTAGTTAGTAAACAGTTAATAACTATTTAGTAACTATTATACCTAGTTAAAATAAATACAAACTTGCCTGTGAAATAAAAATAAAACCTAAGCTATCTACAATGTAACTATTAGTTATATTGTAGCTAGCTTAGGGTTTATTTTATAGGTATTTAGTTTTAAATTGGAATTATTTAGGTATAATGTAGGTGTCGGCGATGTCAGGGGCGGCAGTTTAGGGGTTAATAAGTTTAAGATTAGGGGTGTTTAGACTCAGGGTTCATGTTAGGGTGTTAGGTGTAAACATAAATTTTGTTTCCCCATAGGAATCAATGGGGCTGCGTTACGGAGTTTTACGCTGCTTTTTTGCAGGTGTTAGACTTTTTTTTTCAGCCGGCTCTCCCCATTGATGTCTATGGGGAAATCGTGCACAAGCACATAAAACCAGCTCACCGTGGCTTTCAGCAGCGCTGGTATTGGAGTGCAGTATGGAGCTCAATTTTGCTCTACGCACACTTTTTGCTTGATAACGCCGGGTTTTTATAAACCTGTAATACCAGCGCTGTAGGGAAGTTAGTGGTGCAATAACTTACAAGTTATTACCGAGCAGCTCTTTCCACAAAACTCATACTCTAGCCATAAGTTATCAAATGAAAAAATTTAAATTAAAAAGTGATACAAAGATTATTATAACTATGATGTTTAAATAAATATGCATAATAAAACAAAACAAACTGTTACATTGGTACATGAGTAAACTGTATTCCGCAAATATATGTTCTATATATACTCAGTTTACACTAAGCTCAATTCATTACATCAATATAATAATGGTGAAAAATAATTGATACATCCTTTAATCAATAAAAAAAACTAATATCCCATTCTTTGTTTAGGCCACTTGGCTCTCTAGTATTCAATAAAAGAATCCAATATAATGCTTTCTTCATAAGGATCCTATATTTATTACCACCTCTAGGTGGCAATCTTACAACATCAATCACCTTAACACTAATGTTTTATAATTTTATAAGATGGCCGAGTCTCTTAAGTAGCTGCTCAGGCCCTTAACCAGAGGCTGAAGAATAGAGTCAACCCATTCTGACAATGGCTCAAATAATGAGCCTATCCCAGATATAATTGGGCAGCCAGGAGGGTTGACTAAACTCTTATGGGTCTTGGGCAGGTAGTGGAAGATCATCACAATACAGAGAGGTTTGTAATATTATCAAACACAATTTGACATTTTTAAGAGGAGATGAAATTCTTTCCCCTTTTGTTGACAATATCAAATTTGTGTCAAGAAAGGCTCCAACCGTGGGTAATAAGCTTGCCCCCAGTGTGGTAATTAGCCGAAAAAAAGGAGAGTCACTTGGCTTAATAAGAAAGGCACTTTTCAATGTTTGGCCACCAATTGTGGGACATGTGCCGTTATCGTTATATCGAAGGGTGACACTTTTAGTAGTACGTTTACAGGAACCATTTATAGCATAAACCATTATGCCAACTGTGCATCGACGTTTGTGGTTTACCTTTTGGAGTGCAACTTGTGTGGGGCACAATGTGTAGGTTAAACCTCATGTTGTCTTAGGACGAGAGTTGGAGAACATGTGAGAGATGTTAAAAATTATGTTAAAACGTCCAGTATAGAAAGACACTTCAATGGGCTACACTTCACACATGTTTCAAACATTAGTGTTAAGGTGATTGATGTTGCCTAGAGGTGGTAATAAATATAGGATCCTTATGAAGAAATAATTATATTGGATTCTTTTATTGAATACTAGAGCGCCAAGTGGCCTAAACAAAGAATGGGATATTAGTTTGTTTTATTGATTAAAGGATGTATCAATTATTTTTCACCATTATTATATTGATGTAATGAATTAAGCTTAGTGTAAACTGAGTATATATAGAACATATATTTGTGGAATACAGTTTTCTCATGTACCAATGTAACAGTTTGTTTTGTTTTATTATGCATATTTATTTATTATTATTATCAGGTATTTATAAAGTGCCAGCAGATTACGTAGCGCTATACAAGAAATAATGGAACATTACAGGGATGCATTAAATACACAAACAAACAAGTAGAATATTGGGGTACATTGCAGTTGTAGGTGCAATAATTGAGTTATACAAAAGGAGAGGAATGCCCTGCCCTTGAGCACAGTCGGTAGTAGTTCACTTTAAAATACAAAGTGGCCTAAAGGTAGAGAGGCTCTCAAGCTTACAATCTAAAGGAGAGGGAAGGGACACAAAAGGTGAGGGAGAAGGGAAATATGTCTGATATAAGGCAGTGTAAACTGAGAGTGAGTGAAATGGCTGGTGAGTATATGAGGGTTGGGAAAGTGTAACAGAGTATGATAAAGTGTCAGTTCAGAGGCTGTGAGTGTGAAGTAGTGTCTCTATCCTGGATCATTAGTGACAGCTGCACCTAATTGCTGTTAGGTGTTTATATATTAAGGTAAACACCAGGGTGGGAGGTGGAGGGAGGCTTGTTGAGCTAGTGCGTGTAGAGAGCCTGTAGAATTGCTTGTTGCAGTGAGGTCTGTGTGAGAAAGAAAGTTTTAAAGGTAAAACTTCCTGATGATAAAGGGTAGGTGTATGGGGGGGGGAAGGTGTAGCTGGGAGAGGGGAATGTTAAAACCAATTCCAAATTAGCCCAACAGATATAAAAATAAAATGCACTCATTGTCTTGATTGGAGATAGATGAATTACCTTCATCATTTAAACATCATAGTTATAATAATCTTTGTATCACTTTTTAATTTTATTTTTTTTCATTTGATAACTTAATGTTACATATGCAGGGCTTAGCATCATAATATATTACACGTGTAAAAAGTTCTCTGCTTTTGGTTATCATTTTCATGTAGGTAGATGTCCGGTTTCTTGTTCTTTTGAATTTTATGATGACGTTCAAACTGTTAAGCCATCTGACATTATTTGATACATTGTGTACGAGATATGGTATATGTTTGATGTTTCATTTTCTCCATTAAGACTCGTACACTGGTTAACATAGCCATATTTTTAACACATTATCAAAGCTTACCATATTGTGTGTCTGTGCGTTTAACTGAGTGGTAATATCCCACCGTATTTGATTGACATGTTGATTTTTTGTGTATTATTAACATGCTTATCTTATTCCCACAATCGGGTTAGTATTTAACATACTCCATTTTAAGATTCTAAACTTATTATTAGGAGCATTATATTATTTTATCTTTTTATTTTTGTTATTTGCTAGTGGAATGAGTCCAATTTAGTTTAAATTTGTATGTAATTCTATTTTTCCTTTCGTTTGTATGGTATTCACATACGTTGTCACTCCCATAAATGAGTATGCAACTATGATTGGTGGTGGCAGGGTGTTTACTTACCTTGTTCATACTTACCTACTATCCTATGACTAAGTGCCGCACGGCACGAAAAGCGTAAGGCTACGCCCCCTCCTGCCACTTGTTTCTTTTGTGTGTCTTCATTCATGGAATAAAGCTTTGCCTTTTATATAGATCCCTGGTGTGCTGCCTCCCTGTGGTTTTGTCATAATCGCATATCTGACTATTTTTTTGACTAGTTAGAGATGTTTAACTCACAGCAACACTTGACCTTTTTATTGGTCAATGACATTTGCTCATAGCTACACTCAAATGCTGGAATACAAAGTATAAAATATGGTGATAACACTAATGACTAATTATTGAGGATGTGTATATCCTGGAGTAATACGAAAGTAATATAAGGCCAAATAGCCATTAATTCAGGGATACTCCAAAACACTTTATAATCAACAATTGCTCGTGATAGCGGATTTTAATATTTTTGTACCTATCTTTTAAAGAGAACCAATAAAGGTTATATTTTATTTTATTTTCCTGCCTCTCAACTAGTCTGGGCACAGAGTGCTGGAAGAGCATTTTCTTTCTTTTGGAACCTTTTTTCCAAAACTCTTTTTCTCTAGATTTTAAAAAACTGTTCACAGATGGTGTAGGAGTTTGTATCTGCTTGGAGCTTCTGCCTGATTTATTTAGCCTTTTAGGAGACATTTTTATTTATTCAGAAGTGTTTTGTAGGTATAATTGGGCCAGGACTTCAATCCCCAAATTCTTCTAATTATATTTTCACAGAGAAGCTTTGTTTTTTGGTATTGTAGTAAAATCTTTAGAAATTGCCTGAGTATGAGCGTGAGTGCAATCCATTTAAGCTATGTTGAGGTATCAGAATTGATTAATCTCAATTTAAAGTTCCGTCTCTCGACAAAGAGCTGTTTTCTGTATACCCGGTTGCTTAAACTTCTTTATGGTACCGCAACAATATTCAGAATGGCTTAATTAGCCCATGCCTGTGTTATATGGGGTCCGTTGTGTAATTGCATAGGTTTAATCTATCCACGCTTATTTTAGGCCTCTTCCACCACGTGTGCTACATTACATTCTCACATCTAAAGGTGATAAACTTTTATGCCACTGAGACTGGTGATTATAGTGAATAAAGAATCCCTCTTTGGATTATGGTGTGTATCATTATTTTGCTGTTTTCTTATGCTGTGATCGCATCTCTGTGTCTCTCAATACCTAGAGCAAATGTGGC
The DNA here is from genome assembly GCF_027579735.1 of Bombina bombina. Taxonomy (NCBI): domain Eukaryota; kingdom Metazoa; phylum Chordata; class Amphibia; order Anura; family Bombinatoridae; genus Bombina; species Bombina bombina. The sequence goes on along the minus strand of NC_069501.1, from coordinate 673,759,138 downwards.
ACTAAGTGTAGAATGGTTGCGGGTGGCCTACCTCCGAGGTTATAATCTCCGGTCCATTTGTGCTCACTGACCTGCTACCACAACTGCTGTCTTTGGTGCAATCTGTGCTTTTCAAGCGATTTTGTGTCCGGTGCTTTCCATCGTGAGATGTTAGAGTGTGGAGAAGATCTGGGCTCTGGAGGCGATGGCAGTTTGATTTCTAATAGTGCGTCTTCTGCTATGCAGTGCTGCTCCGTGTCTTTTCTGGATTTTTTCACAAACTTCGTTCAGATAGGGTCTCTATCATTTGTGGTCGCTTTGGAGAGTAGAATCCTGTCGGATTTGGCTTTTGGCTACTGCCTAGGACATTCTCAGTCAGAAAGGGCATCGGAGCGCTCTCACAAAGCAGCCATCTCCTTGGCTGGCTTGCTCCGCCCCTTTCCCATATTTCTAACATTCATTAGCAGTGAACATGCTGAAAACAACATCCAATACATTTGGAATAGTCAAAGGTGATCATGAAATTTAACACAAATGTAGCAATATCTCCTCTAAATGCTAAATCCAAAAAATTGATAGAGGAAGGCTGGTATTCAGAGGTGAACGATAAGCCTACATAATTGTCATTAAGCCAGAGAAAAAAGTAATCCGCTTCTTCATGAGAGCCTGACCAAATGAAGATCAGGTCATCTATAAATCTTTTGTATAACCTTATTTTTTATCTGTACGGATTTTCATTGCTAAAGACGCGGCACAGCTCTCACCAACCTAAAAAAAGATTGGCGTAAGATGGGGCCACGTCTCTGCAAATAAAAAACATCCTTGAATTGAAAATAACTATGTCAACAAAAAATGTGCTACATTGATTTTATAATCCTGAAATTATTTGGTAATGAAGAGGCACTCTCAGGTGTTTTGTTAAATGTTCTTCAACTTTTTATTTTCATTTCCAGGTTAGGTCAACGTTTCGTCCATACAAGGACCTTTTTCAAGACCAATTATTATGTTATGAGGGCCTTTCCAGCTCGAATAGAAAAAGAATGTCCGACTCCTAATAAGATAATAACTAGTCTTGAAAAAGGTCCTTGTTTTGACCAGAACATTGACCTAACCTGGAAATAAGAAATTGAAGAATTAAAATTTAACAAAAGACCTGAGAGTGCCTCTTCATTTCCATAAATCTATACACACATGATTATATATAGGTATAGATATATAAAGATATATATAGGAATATCTATTTATAAATATTAAGAACATATTCTGCTATGTGGAGAACATTGGAATGTGAAATATTTTCCGGAAAAAAAATTGCTTAAAACATTATTAAATATAAATATTGCATAAATATAATATGTTTTTACATGTTTTCATCTACTTTACTGCAAAGGGCTCCAAGGCACTTATATGTGTCTTTATATGTGTACATATGTATTTATGTGTTTATATGTGTATATATGTCTGTAAATACATATGTATACATATAAATACTTAAATACATATGTACACATATATTTACATGCATATATATACATAAATATACATCTTTAGACATTTATATGTATGTATCTCTATGTTAAAGCCCTTTGCATGACTGAGACCTCATAAGTTTGAGACGTTATAACTTTTTTGTGCAATTTTTATTACAGTATGTAGCTAAATGCACAAAGTCCCTCAACAGGGTGGATTGTGAGATAGCACAAAGATAACACCCTAAATCATATATGAACCAGCTGAAGTGTTACACCCAGAAGGTGAACATTATAATCAAGCCACAGTGAATCTCAGGAAAAATATAACATAATGGTACCTTTTATATATATTTATATATATATATATATATATATATATATATATATATATATATATATATATATATATAAAAATACCATGGCCCCCATTTCTGAAGCTTTATAAGCACCTTCAGAGCTATTTCAGTGCAGGTTTGGTCATGTGAGTCTTACAACTGCCGCTTCCTAACGAGTCTGTAATTCATTTGTCTTGGTTGACTTACAAGTTCTCATGCTATTGGCTGCATAAAAGCAGTGAGTAGGGTTGCACAAGCTGCTCATGCAATCTTTAATTCTGCTAGCCAATGAGGCATCAGAGGCCCTAAATTTGAACAGAAAGTTGTTGTTTTTTTAGAACCTTGCCCGCATACACTATGATAAATGGAGGCCTATATCTAAAGTATTATTTATCTCATACCCTACAGTTGTTCTACTTAGTGTCCTTTTAAGTAGGAGTTAAGCCATGGGCCTTTAGTAACATAGTAACATAGTAGATAAGGTTGAAAAAAGACTGAAGTCCATCGAGTTCAACCTATACAAATCTAAAATACTTACAAAAAGCTCCAGTTAAGCTTAAATAACCCCATTAAAATGTGACCCATTTAATACTAGCAATCATATCCATGAATTTTGTTTATATACAGAAATTTATCCAGACTATTTTTAAATGTATGTATCTATGGTATTGGCATTCACTACCTCCTTTGGTAATGAGTTCCACAATTTTATTGCTCTACAGTGAAAAAACGTTTCCGTTGCAGGAGATTAAATCTCCTTTCCTCCAACCTTAAATTATGACCTCTTGTCAGAACCAATTTTCTTGGAATAAAAAGAGCTTCTGCCATAAAAAGAGCTTCTACAAACTTTATTTGAAACTTATAATTATTTCATAATTTCACAAATTACTGTGAAGACTTCTAGTTTCTAGTCCTCCAGTATTCAAAGTTTCTAAAAGTAGAAGAGAGCCTCTGTAAGCATGTCCTTGTCCCATTCTGAGCCCCCCGAATTACAGCCAAGCACCAAAATGTATCAAAAATAGAGCAGGATTAATTTGCATCAACTTGGAGGCGATAAGCAGCAAGACATTTATAAATGGATAAGTGGATTTATTAAACTGTCTGCATAGTTGGAGGTGGTTTTTATTTTGCTCACATGATAGTGATTGAGAAATTCTTGTGAGAAAGTTGTACCAGCATGCAGTGCTATATGTATAAAAGTGGTCACAAGTAAATTTTAATTTATATTTAATTTATCTGTAGGCAAATTATTGCAGTTTCTGGACGCACTAAAAGTGGCCGTAATGTGCAATTCTCTTATCAGCAGGATGTAGTCCTTGTAGACAGAGTCTTGCACTATAATGACAACATAATTGCAAAACGGGCAAGCCAAACCTCTCGTGTATACAAAAAGGAGATGTCAGGAGGTGTCCGCGCAATGATTTTTTTCTCAGAAATGTCCTTCCTTCTAAGAAGAAGGATGTTCATGATGAGGAAAAATGGCAAAGAAATAACGGAAATTAGATATTTAATAAATTATACAATATTATTATTTACAAATAAAAAATAATTTGTTTTTTGTTTTAAAAAAAAAAAGTCAATGCAAGAGAAAGGAAATCATCATTATATGCATTAAAATGAAATAATGATAGGAGTGTGTCATACCCCTGCAGAAACAAGAAAGTAGAGCTGAAGTTTATAATATTAATGCAAAAGAAATCAGAGAACAGTGCAGGAAGGCCAAAAGCTAAGTCCATCTTAGATGACCACTAATTAAGGACAGAATACTGATGGCTCCTCTGTTGGGTTGGCAGGTAACAGCAGGTTTATTATAAAATCAGGCCCAGGGGCTCCGGATTCAACTATGGGTTAAACTACTTCCAGATATGATGTTGTGTTGTCTAGTTCTTTACTCCAGAAAATTTTGTAGCAATTCATTTATTAAGTAAAAATATATATACATTCACCTACTTACTACCTCATACACTTTAAATGCTAAGCTCTTCACCAAAGCCATGTGTCTAACTCGGTAGACTCAAACACTATTGGTTAGATTTTTAACCATTTATACTTTATCTTTATTGGTTTAACTATTCAATCATACACGTTTAAAAACACTTAAACTCTCTAGATATCAAAATATAGCACAGGTGTGTGAATAATACCTCTGAGAATCATGTATCTAGATGTAAAACATTGTACTTGATTTGTATAATATCAAGCAGTCAGATACAAACAATATCTTTTGTAGCCGCTATTAATAAATTCAGAAGTAATGCTGTAACAAGAGGACCTGTTAATATGTCGGATGACAGATTATGAGATTGAATCTAGCTAATAATCTATCTGTAATTATAAAGTCCTTGCTTGCACAGTTAACTTTAGCACAGCTGCTCAGTGTAATAGATTATGCCTGCTTAAACTCTCTAGATATCAATATATAGCACAGGTGTGTGAATAATCATGTATCTAGATGTGAAACATTGTACTTGATTTGTATCCTGTTAAAAAGGATTGCTGTGTCAAAACAGTATTTTGAAGCAAAAAAACTGAGAATTTGCATATTTAATTTGCATATCTTACCCACAATTCTCTTGTGCATTGGAAACATTGTATATTAAGAATTTCTGAGGAAAAGCATGTGGGGATACTTGCCTAGATGTGCTAATTTCCTATGCAAATATTTACATTGATTTAATCAGTCAGATACAAACAATATCTTTTGTAGCCGGCTATTAATAAATTCAGAAATAATGCTGTAACAAGAGGACCTGTTAATATGTTGGATGTCAGATTGTGAGATTAAAGCTAATAAGCTAATACTCTTTCTGTAATTATAAAGTCTTTGCTTGCACAGTTAACTTTACCACAGATGTTCAGTGTAATAGATTCTGTCTGCTTAAGCCCTATAGCGGGGGGCTAGATTAAAGTTTTACTGACTTGTTTTACTATCATAGCATTATGTCGGATCTCAGAATATAACACACATTTACAAGCTATTGGCAATCAACAGTTATCATAGGGAGTAAGCAGCTAAAAAATGAGAGTATGAACTCTCTGAAGCCAGACCCCTGACACGCGTTTCATTCACGCTTCCTCAGAGGGGTTGTTACAGCATTATTTCTGATTTTTTTTAATAGCTGGCTAAAAAATATTGTTTGTATTACACTGAGCAGCTGTGCTAAAGTTAACTGTGCAGGCAAGGACTTTATAATTACAGATAGAGTATTAGCTAGATAGCTTTAATCTCATAATCTGACTTCCCCTATATTAACAGGTCCTCTTGTTACAGAATTATTTCTGAATTTAATAATAGCCGGCTACACAAGATATTATTTGTATCTGACTGTTTGATAATATTCAAATCAAGTATAATGTTTCACATCTAGATACATGATTCTCAGAGGTATTATTCACACACCTGTGTAAAATACAAGAGGAATGCCAGCACTTAGATTAAAAGTTATATATTTATTGAAGACCTAGTAAAAATTGCGACGTTTCGGGGTGCCCCCCTTAATCATGCAATCTAATACAAACAAATTGCAGTACAATATTTAAACCCTTCAGGTATTCGCGCCAATTCTGTGATACACTGTGTGTGTGGCGCCATCTACTGGATAGAGATAATTATTTTATTCTGCTAATTTGTATCAAATAATAAAAACATAGTTTCAAGGCAAAGTGGAAGGTTATTTGCACAGATACATTGAAAGGTTACATTCAAAAGTTAAATGTGGACATACTTTAAAATATCAAATATAAACAATAGTGTTTGGTGCTGTTAATGTATATACTAACAATTCAATTGACCTCTGTTATTCTTATTAAGTGTGTAATCATTACATACTAAACGGTTATAGAAAGAATATAGAATAAAGGCTCCCTGAGTGCCTACATACACTATATGTAATGTATTGAACAAAGCATTAAATAAAACATTAAATGAATCACATTAAATGAATCATTAAATAAAGCAGGAGAGATCAAAATCTTGATTTAACCCCTTGGGTGTCATGGTCTCCATTTTGAAGATCCACCACATCTCTCTCTGCTTTAGTAATGTTTCCCTATCGGCACCATTTCTAGGGGCTTGTACATGCTCTATGATTTGCCAACGTAATTGACTAATGTTATGATTTTTTTCAACGAAGTGTTTAGATAGAGGGGCCTCCACATTTTTCTTCCTAATGTTACATCTATGTTGGCTAATTCGGTCTCTTATTTTTTGAGTGGTCTCCCCCAAGTATACAAGGGAACATGAACATTTGATAAGGTATACTACAAATCTAGTTTTGCAGGTGTGAAATCCCCGTATGTCGTATCTTTTCCCACTGTGTGGGTGAAAGAAATGGGGTCCCTTTATAACAGAACTACAGCTCATGCATCCTAGGCATGGATAGGTACCTTGTCTTTTACTACCCAAATGCATTTGTCTGAGTCCCTTAGTTGGGCCTATATCTGTTCTGACTAGGTGGTCTCTTATGTTCTTAACACGTCTATAGGCCATTAATGGTGGATCCTGTAGTGATTTAATATGAGGGTTACAGTTCTTTAAGACATACCAGTTCTTCCTAATTATTTTACCTATTTTGTCACTATAGGAGCTGTATTGTGAAACAAAAGCCATTCTGTCACTCTTATTTTTGTTTAGAGAGGAAGTCTTACTTGGGTTCTGTATTTCTTTTAATTTCTTGTTGATGAGGTAGGGTGGATACCCTCTTTCAATAAATTTATCTTGCATCTGCCGTAGTCTATAATTTCTATCTGTCTCCTCACTAACAATCCTTTGCACTCGTAAAAGTTGGCTCTTAGGGAGTGACTCCAATAACTTTTTCGGATGAAAACTATCAAAACTTAACATAGTATTTCTGTCTGTTTCTTTAACAAAGAGATCAAATTTTAAGCCATTCTCACCTTTAGTTACTTTGGTGTCCAGGAATGTAACCGATTCTTCACTATGTGTGACAGTAAAGTATAAATCCCTTACCTCTGAATTGAGTTCAATAACGAATTTCATAAGGGATCCAATGTCGCCCCACCACACGCCAAACACATCATCTATATAGCGGAGCCAAACTGCTCCATGCTCTTTGAACAGATGATTTTCATAGACTTTTCTTTCCTCAAATTCATTCATATAGAGGTTGGCGTAGGATGGGGCGACATTGGACCCCATTGCTGTACCCTTGATTTAGACGAACCAGTCTTCCTGAAAAAGGAAATAGTTCCAATAGAGTATTAGACACAGTAATTTCTCAATAAACTCACACTGTATAGCTGTGAATCTGCCTCTCAACATGAGGGTCTTTCTGATAATAGCAATGCCCGTCTCATGTTTTATAGAGGTGTATAGGCTCTTGACGTCCATGGTGAACAGCAGATACCAGCTAGTAGGAAGTTCAACAGTTTTGGCCCTTTCCAAAAAGTGCCCTGTATCTTTGATATAACTGGCCATTCTGACCACTTCTGGTTGTAACAATCTGTCAATGAATTTTGAGATATTTGTAAATATAGATTCTACACAGGAGACAATCGGCCTCCCTGGGGGCTTATGTGGATCTTTATGAATTTTTGGAACCGTGTAGAATATTGGGTTTCTCGGTTTGTCAATAAAAAGGTACTCTGCCAATTTTTTATCTATTACTTTCATATTTACAGCCTGATCTAATATGGACTTGACCTCTTTTTGTATCTTAAATTCTGGATTATTCGAGACCTTTCTATAAGTAGTGTGATCGTTTAACTGAGATCTGATCTCTGTAATATAGTAGTCCCTATCCATGACAACTGTTGCCCCACCTTTGTCAGCTCCCTTTAAAATGATGTTAGTATTTATTTTAAGTGATTTAAGTGCAGTATTATCGTTTTTAGAAAAATTCATCTTTCTCTGTTTATGTTGTTTGGCTACCTCCATTTTTTTGACAGCAGCTTGTAAAGTTTTGATATCGTTTTCTACCAAATTTATAAAAGTACTCACACTATGGTTATATACATTGGGGTTAAAGGAACTTTTTTTCCTCAAATTTAGACTTTGTGCTGTAAGAGTATCTTTATTATAATTAGTGTTAACAGTGTTAGAATCAATTGTGGACTCTCCAAAAAATATTTTAAGTTTAATATTTCTAAACAACCTGCATAGATCTTTCGACAATTCAAAAAAGTCAATGTCTTTTTGTGGACAAAAAGAAAGTCCCTTGTTTAGCATAGTTAGTTCTTGTATAGACAATTCTGTTTTAGAGATATTTACCACCGTGGTTTGATCCTCTCTTATTTCTTCGATGTCACCTTCCTTTGCGACTTTCGTGAGGGGTCCATTGCCTTCTGTGATTGCTTGGCTGTTTTGTTTGCTGTGCTTGCGTCCACCTCGGCGGCATCACTTTCACCGCCACTCTGATCCAAAGGGGATGATTCGGCACCACTTGATGACGTCATGGAGCGTTCCGCATCACTACCATTACGGCTCTGTTGGCGTCTCCGTTGATTGGTTCTCCCGCGGTCACTCATCCTGTATGAATTTCGGTTGCATGGAACCCACCACGCCATCTGTACACTCTGCCGGTTCTATAATCTTCCTCATCACGTTGGAATTTAGTACGCTTGATCTCCTTAATCGCTTTTTGTTCGCAGCCAGCTTTTCTTCAATTCTCTTTTCCAAGGTATCCATCTCTTCTCCGGTAAGTGCTGCGGATAAATATGCTCTGTGTTTTTTTGTCAACTCCATTTGTGTCTCAATTTCTTGTAGGAGAGCTTCCACAGTGCACACCATTAGATCCAGTGAGCACTTATTCAGTATGGCCTCAAATCTGTCACAGTAGGCTTGGTTATCTTTTAATAATGTCGGACAGGCGCTCATCCTGAGCCCCCTAGGTAATCTGCGCACCCTGTAGTATTCCGAAAGAGTGGTGGCATGCAAATCCCACTTTAACAGCTTCACCTTAAGTGCTTCATACTCTTTCTCTATACTTAGAACTGGAGCCATCCTTAGGAAGTCCCTTGAGCCCCTGGTAAGTGCCGTTATTCGGGTAGCGTCCACTTCACTGTAGGCAAATGTCTTACCACTTTCAATGCCTGTAACTTGGTCTTTCTCAACCTGCAGTCTGCTCCAGACAGTGTGCTCGTACTCAGCAGTCTTGAATACAGAAAAATCGGGTTATTCGAGACAGCACCACTGTTAGTGCTCTGGCATAGGGGTTGAACTGCTACACCTCAAAGTAATGTGTAAAATACAAGAGGAATGCCAGCACTTAGATTAAAAGTTATATATTTATTGAAGACCTAGTAAAAATTGCGATGTTTCCGGGTGCCCCCCTTAATCATGCAATCTAATACAAACACGTTGCAGTACAATATTTAAACTTTTCAGGTATTCGCGCCAATTCTGTGATACACTGTGTGTGTGGCGCCATCTACTGGATAGACATAATTATTTTATTCTGCTAATTTGTATCAAATAATAAAAACATAGTTTCAAGGCAAAGTGGAAGGTTATTTGCACAGATACATTCAAAGGTTACATTCAAAAGTTAAATGTGGACATACTTTAAAATATCAAATATAAACAATAGTGTTTGGTACTGTTAATGTATATACTAAAAATTCATATGACCTCTGTGGTGTGGTGTGGTGGGGCGACATTGGATCCCTTACGAAATTTGTTACTGGACTCAATTCAGAGGTAAGGGATTTATACTTTACTGTCACACATAGTGACATTCCTGGACACCAAAGTAAATAAAGGTGAGAATGGCTTAAAATTTGATCTCCTGTTGAACTTCCTACTAGCTGGTATCTGCTGTTCACCATGGACGTCAAGAGCCTATACACCTCTATAAAACATGAGACGGGCATTGCTATTATCAGAAAGACCCTCATGTTGAGAGGCAGATTCACAGCTATACAGTGTGAGTTTATTGAGAAATTACTGTGTCTAATACTCTATTGGAACTATTTCCTTTTTCAGGAAGACTGGTTCGTCTAAATCAAGGGTACAGCAATGGGGTCCAATGTCGCCCCATCCTACGCCAACCTCTATATGAATGAATTTGAGGAAAGAAAAGTCTATGAAAATCATCTGTTCAAAGAGCATGGAGCAGTTTGGCTCCGCTATATAGATGATGTGTTTGGCGTGTGGTGGGGCGACATTGGATCCCTTATGAAATTCGTTACTGAACTCAATTCAGATGTAAGGGATTTATACTTTACTGTCACACATAGTGAAGAATCGGTTACATTCCTGGACACCAAAGTAACTAAAGGTGAGAATGGCTTAAAATTTGATCTCTTTGTTAAAGAAGCAGACAGAAATACTATGTTAAGTTTTGATAGTTTTCATCCGAAAAAGTTATTGGAGTCACTCCCTAAGAGCCAACTTTTACGAGTGCAAAGGATTGTTAGTGAGGAGACAGATAGAAATTATAGACTACGGCAGATGCAAGATAAATTTATTGAAAGAGGGTATCCACCCCACCTCATCAACAAGAAATTAAAAGAAATACAGAACCCAAGTAAGACTTCCTCTCTAAACAAAAATAAGAGTGACAGAATGGCTTTTGTTTCACAATACAGCTCTTATAGTGACAAAATAGGTAAAATAATTAGGAAGAACTGGTATGTCTTAAAGAACTGTAACCCTCATATTAAATCACTACAGGATCCACCATTAATGGCCTATAGACGTGTTAAGAACATAAGAGACCACCTAGTCAGAACAGATATAGGCCCAACTAAGGGACTCAGACAAATGCATTTGGGTAGTAAAAGACAAGGTACCTACCCATGCCTAGGATGCATGAGCTGTAGTTCTGTTATAAAGGGACCCCATTTCTTTCACCCACACAGTGGGAAAAGATACGACATATGGGGATTTCACACCTGCGAAACTAGATTTGTAGTATACCTTATCAAATGTTCATGTTCCCTTGTATACTTGGGGGAGACCACTCAAAAAATAAGAGACCGAATTAGCCAACATAGATGTAACATTAGGAAGAAAAATGTGGAGGCCCCTCTATCTAAACACTTCGTTGAAAAAAATCATAACATTAGTCAATTACGTTGGCAAATCATAGAGCATGTACAAGCCCCTAGAAATGGTGCAGATAGGGAAACATTACTAAAGCAGAGAGAGATGTGGTGGATCTTCAAAATGGAGACCATGACACCCAAGGGGTTAAATCAAGATTTTGATCTCTCCTGCTTTATTTAATGATTCATTTAATGTGATTCATTTAATGTTTTATTTAATGCTTTGTTCAATACATTACATATAGTGTATGTAGGCACTCAGGGAGCCTTTATTATATATTCTTTCTATAACCGTTTAGTACGTAATGATTAAACACTTAATAAGAATAACAGAGGTCATATGAATTGTTAGTATATACATTAACAGCACCAAACACTATTGTTTATATTTGATATTTTAAAGTATGTCCACATTTAACTTTTGAATGTAACCTTTCAATGTATCTGTGCAAATAACCTTCCACTTTGCCTTGGAACTATGTTTTTATTATTTGATACAAATTAGCAGAATAAAATAATTATGTCTATCCAGTAGATGGCGCCACACACACAGTGTATCACAGAATTGGCGCAAATACCTGAAGGGTTTAAATATTGTACTGCAATGTGTTTGTATTAGATTGCATGATTAAGGGGGGCATCCCGAAACGTCGCAATTTTTACTTCAATAAATATATAACTTTTAATCTAAGTGCTGGCATTCCTCTTGTATTTTACACATTACTTTGGGGTGTAGCAGTTTAACCCCTATGCCAGAGCACTAACAGTGGTGCTGTCTCGAATAACCCGATTGTTCTGTATTCACACACCTGTGCTATATATTGATATCTAGAGAGTTTAAGTGTTTTTAATTGTGTATGATTGAATAGTTAAACCAATAAAGATAAAGTATGAATGGTTAAAAATTGTTCCTGTATTATTCAGTGAGAATTTTTCCTATATAATTGTAGGGGTAAAGCACTCTTTTTTGTTACAGACTTTGTAACTCATTTTTCTATGAGTTTCTTTAGTGCTATATTGCCCCCCTAACAGGTGCTTGTTGATTACACAAATATTTGACACCTATAGGTACTTACCATTAGTTCTACTTTACCTACTACCTTGTTACTATTGGCTAGATATAAGTGTGCCAAATGCATACTATTTATACACTATTTTTACAAGGAATCCATAGCTGGACAATGGCAACATATTTCTGCTAATTAGGGGATCTTTATTGGAGAGGATGTACTCATTTTGCTATATTTTATTTTCTTGTTCATCCTTTCTACTAGACCGATGGTGACTATTTCTGAATCAATCCTAGTTTGCCCTGAGCAGTTACTTATGGATTAAAGTTAAAACACACATCTGAGTCTGCATTCTTATTGAATAAAATAAAACAAAGCAAGCTATATTTTTCTAAGTGTATTTATAGAACCAAATTACATTGTTCCGAGAGTTTAAACCTTCTGCTATTTTCTGTATACTAAATGGGACTAGACTTTTAAATAATTACTTGGATAATTGGCAGATTACAAATGTAAGTAACTGCAATTGAAGGTCTGAAAGTAGTAATCCAAATCCTGCATTGACATGGTAACGTGCTGTTGAAACAAAAAGGTTTCTTTCTATTTAAAAAAGAAAGCAAAATAAATTAGACATGGCATTTAAAATACCCACAGGGGTTTTATCCCTTGAGCATTAGATAAAAGCAGCTATATAGTATTAATTGTTTATGACTATGCTCCTTAAATATTAGAGTACAAAGCACAGCAGCTTTGTTAAGAAAAATGCAAAACAATGATTGGTAAATCGTATTTCTTGTCCTTGGCATTATATAATTAAAAGTCAATAAGAATTAAAGGGACAGTCTACACCAAAATTGTTATTGTTTAATAAGATAGATAACACGTTTACTACTCATCCCCCAGCTTCGGACAACTAACAATGTTATATTAATTTACTTTATAACATTTAAACATCTACGTTTCTAACTGCTTCTAAGCCACAACAGACAGCCTCTTATCACATGCTTTTTTATTAGCTTTTCATAAGAGACTGGTAATTAATGTGTGCCATATAGATAACATTGTGCTCTCTCCTGTGGAGTTGTACATGAACTAGCAATAATTGGCTAAAATGCAAATCAATAGATAATAAATAAATAGCCATGTGATAAGGGGCTGTCAGAAGAGGCTTAGATGCAAGATAATCACAGAGGTAAAGGCTGTGCAAAACTGGGTAATGAGAAATAAAGTGATTATCTATCTTTTCAAATAATACAATTTTGGAGCAGACTGTCCCTTTAATACTTTTTTTCTAAATACCAGGTGGGAAAGGGTTATGTTAGGCTTTCTTTATTTCTTCTTTTAAATGGACAGTTAATTCCTTCTTAATACCACATATCTTAGACTAAACCCAGAGAGGAGCTATCAGCAACGATCATCCCATAGCTGACACACCACCGAAGCCAAAGATACCTCAATAAACTGATAAGACCAAAGTCCATGATAACAACATTTATGCTTACCTGATAAATTTATTTATTTCCGGATATGGTGAGTCCACAACGTCATTAATTACTAGTGGGAATATCACTCCTGGCCAGCAGGAGGAGGCAAAGAGCACCACAGCAAAGCTGTTAAGTATCCCTCCCCTACTCATAATCCCCAGTCATTCGACCGAAGGGAAATGGAAGAAGGAATAACACAAAAGTGTAGAGGTGCCTGAGGTTTAGTCAAAAATAACTGTCTTAAATTTACGGGTGGGGTCGTGGACTCACCATATCCGGAAAGAAAGAAATTTATCAGGTAAGCATACATTTTGCTTTCTTTCCTAAGATATGGTGAGACCACAATGTCATCAATTACTAGTTGGAACCAATACCCAAGCTAGAGGACACAGATGACCAGGGAGGGAGAACAAGTCAGGCAGACCTAAACAGAAGGCACCACTGCTTGAAGAACCTTTCTCCCAAAAGAGGCCTTAGCCGAGGCAAAGGTATCAAAATTTATCAAGTTTGGAAAAAGTATGCAGAGAGGACCAAGTTGCAGCCTTGCAAATCTGTTCCACAGAAGCTTCATTTTTGAAAGCCCAAGAGGAAGAGACAGCCCTCATGTTATTAGCCGTAACTCTATCAGGAGGCTGCTGTCCAGCAGTCTCATAAGCAAAATGAACCATACTTCTCAACCAAAAAGAAAGAGAAGTAACAGTAGCCTTCTGACCCTTGTGCTTTACCGAAAAACAAACAAAAAGTACAGAAGACTGGCGAAAATCCTTAGTCGCCTGTAAATAGAATTTTAAAGCATGCACAACATAGAAATTGTGCAACAGGCGCTCCATATGAGAAGAAGGATTGGGACAGAGGGAAGGAACAACAATTTCCTGATTAATATTTCTAACCGAAACTACCTTAGGAAGAAAACCCAACCTAGTACGCGAGAACACCTTATTCGCATGAAAGATAAGGTAAGGTGAATCATACTGCAAAGCCGAAAGTTCCAAAACTCTCCTTGCAGAAGAAATAGCAACAAGAAACAAAACCTTCCAAGATAACAATTTAATATCTATGGATAAGGTTAAGATTCCAAGGAGGAGTAACCGACTTAAACACAGGCCTGATTCTGACCAAGGTCTGACAAAAGTATTAAACATCTGGCACAACTGCAAAACGCTTATGTAATAGACTAGATAAAGCAGAAATCTGACCTTTCAGAGTACTAACTGACAACCCCTTCTCCAGACCCTCCTGGAGAAAAGACAAAATTCTATGAATCCTAACCCTACTCCAAGAGTAGCCCTTAGATTTACACCAATAAAGGTATTTATGTCATACCTTATGGTAAATTTTTCGAGTAACAGGCTTGCGAGCCTGGATCATGGTCTCCATGACCGACTCAGAAAAACCACACTTAGACAAAACTAAGCGTTCAATCTCCAAGCAGGCAGTTTCAGAGAAATGAGATTTGTATAGAAGAATGGACCCTGAGTTAGATGGTCCTTCCTCAGAGGCAACCTCCAAGGTGGTAGAGATGACATTTTCACTAGGTCTGCAAACCAGATCCTGCGAGGCCATGCAGGAGCTATTAGAATTACCAATGCTCTCTCCTGTTTGATACGAGCAATGAATAGTGGAATAAGTGCAAAAGGAGGAAACAGATAAACTAGACCAAACCCCCAAGGAACCGCCAGAGCATCTTTCAGAACTGCCTGCGGATCTCTTGACCTAGAACCGTACCTTGGAAGCTTGGCATTCTGCCAAGACGCCATCAGATCCAACTCCGGTACACCTCATTTGAAGGTTAACCTGGAGAACACCTCCGGATGGAGAGCCCACTCCCCAGGATGAAATGTCTGTCTGCTCAAGAAATACACTTCCCAGTTGTCCACTCCTGAAATGTGGATGGCAGATAGACAACAATCGTGAGCTTCCGCCCACTGAATAATCTGAGCAACCTCCCTCATGGCTAAGGAACTCTGAGTTCCTCCCTGGTGGTTGATGTAAGCCACTGAGGTGATATTGTCCGACTGAAATCTGATAAAGTGGGTAAAAGCAAACTGAGGCCAAGATATCAGAGAATTGTAAATCACTCTAAACTCCAAAATGTTTATGGGGAGAGCAGAATCCTTCCGAGTCCATAATCCCTGCACCCTTAACAAGTCCCAGACTGCTCCCCAGTCTAGCAGGCTGGCATCTATGGTCACGATCATCCAAGAAGGTCTCCAGAAGCATGTGCCCTGAAACAAATGTTCCTGAGAAAACCAACACGGAGGAGACACGTCTAGATCTATCCTCTGAGACAGATCTGAATGGTTTCCGTTCCATTGCAGAGCTCTCAAATGGAATCGAGCAAAGGGAATGATGTCCATGGAAGCGACCATCAGACCAAACACCTCCATACATTGAGCTACTGATGGCCAAACAGTAGACTGAAAAGAGAGACAATCAGAGAATTTTGGATTTTCTGACCTCCATCAGAAAAACTTTCATAGATAGATAGATAGATGTATCTGGAACAAGGGAACTCTTTCCCAGATTCACTTTCCATCCGTGGGAACGTAGAGAAGACAACAAGATCTCTGTATGAGAGTTTGCTTGTTGAAAAGATGGTGCCTAAACCAATATGTCATCTAAGTAAGGCGCCACTGCAATTCTGCAAGACCTGATCACTGCCAAGAAAGCCCCCAGAACCTTTGAAAAAATTCTGGGAACTGTGGTAAGGCCAAACGGAAGACAAACAAACTGGAAATGTTTGTCTAGAAAAGGGAATCTCAGGAATTTGTAATGATCCCTGTGAATAGAACCATGAAGATATGTGTCCTTCAGGTCTATGCTCATCATGAACTGACCCTCTTGAACCAAAGGAAGAATTGACTGAATGGTCTCTATTTTAAAGGATACCCACAGCCCAAGGATCTGGAACATCTCAAAACCACGCCTGACAAAACAGGGAAAGTCTGCCCCCCACTTGATCCAATCCCGGACCGAGGGCCAACCCTTCATGCTGATTTAGAGTCAGCTGTGGGTTTCTTAGATTGTTTCCCCTTGTTCCAAGACTGACTGGGTCTCCAAGAAGGCCTGGATTGCTCCTGTTTGGAAGCGGAAGAGGCAGACTTCTGACCTTTGAAATTACAAAAGGAACGAAAAATTACTTTGACGTCTTTTAAATCTAATCTTCTTGTCTTGTGGTAGAAAAGATCCTTTTCCACCCGTAATATCAGATATTATTTCTGCCAATTGAGGTCCAAACAAAGTCTTACCCTTGTAAAGAAGTGCCAAAAGCTTAGATTTGGAGGAAACATCAGCTGACCAAGATTCTAGCCACAAAGCCCTGCGGGCCAAGACAGATAAGCCAGACATCTTGGCCCCCAATCTAATAACTTGCATGTTAGCATCAGAAATAAAGGAATTGGCTATCTTAAGAGCCTTAATCCTATCCTGAATCTCCTCCAACAGAGTCTCCTCTAAAATAGACAATGCATCACACCAATAAGATGCCACACTTGTTACTGTGGCAATACAAACAGCAGGTTGCCATTGTAAACCCTGATGAACATACATCTCCTTCAAATAAGGATCTAGCTTTTTGTCCATTGGATCCTTAAAAGAGCAACTATCTTCTAAAGGAATCATAGTCCTCTTAGCCAGAGAAGAAATAGCCCCTTCTACTTTAGGCACTGTGCGCCAAGAATCTTTAATGGAATCTGCAAATGGAAACATCCTTTAAAAGACTGAAGATGGGGAAAACGGAATTCCTGGCTTCTCCCATTCCTGTGCAATAATCTCTGTCACCCGGTCTGGAACAGGAAACACTTACGCCGAGGAAGGAACACCATAGCAACTATTAAGCTTACTAAATTTCTTAGGGTTAACCACGACTCGAAAGTCTGAGTTGTCTAAGTAGCCAAAACCTCCTTTAACAAAACACGAAGGTGTTCAAGTTTAAACCTGAAATTTACCTCTTCAACCTCAGATAAAGGATTTACACTGTCAGAATCTGAGATCTCACCCTCAGGAGTTACCCAGGTAACATCCTCCTCAATGTTATGAGGAAGATCAAACTGCATAGCAGTAGCTGAAACAGGCACATTTTTATCTGTTAAATGTTTAGTTTTCCTCTTGCATTTTCCCAATACAGGAAAAGCAGACAATGCTGCAGATACCACAAAAGATATCTGTGTGGCAAAATCTGCAGGCAAATAAACTCCACCAGGAGGTTGAGAGGATCTGCAGGGCACTGCATGTGACGCCATAGAGGCTTGGGACATTGGAGGAGAAAATGGTGGCATTGCCTGAACAGTATCACCGTGAGAGACATAAGGTTAAAAAAGCAATATTTTTTCTTTACATTAAAGCATTCTAGCTTAACAAGAAGTACAAAATTGTAAAGGAGAAACAATTTGTGCCTCTAGACATAATAAGCATTTATTAAAAGCAATATTATTATTATCCATCGCTAGAAAAATTAGATCCCAAAAATAAAATAAAAATAAATTTGAAGAAAGGACTACTATCACTTTAAGGGAGTCCTCAGCAGAGCTTAGATGCCTACTGCAATTCCAGGAGACTCGACGAGCCAATAACACACGACTGCACAAGCCAAAAACAGACCGCTGATAAAAACAGAGACGCTCCGTATATCGAAAACACAGGAGTCACATGTTCGTGAAAGCGCGCAATCTGAAAAGACTCCTAGCAAAAGCCATTACTAACACAAACAGTGCAAACCATTGCGGCCGTAACCAGGACTGCCCCTAATAAACCACTTAATGCCGAGAAAAATAAAAAAGAGCCACATAGAGGAATATTCCCCATATAAGGGAAAATTAACCCCTGGTCCCCACATAATGCACTTACATTATTAAAAACTGTAGAAAATAAATAAATGCATCCTTTAAAGTGCAAAGTCTCCAACACCTAGAAGACAAAAAGCACTTACCTGCAGTCTAGCTGTCCAGCAGGAAAACAACTCACAAGGCATGAAAGGACACATACTCCTTACAGAGACCTGTAGAAAAAAGAAAGAACAGAGTAACCAACTTTATATACCTACGGCAGCAATATGTTAGGAAACAAAGTAAGCACAACCTTACAACTTCCTAACTGCTTAAAAGCCACCACTACTCTGCTGCAGAGATTGACATGGACACAGCTAAACCCCAAATCCTTGCTTGCAGAGAAAAATATCCAAAAAAGGAAATTAATTTCTTCAGACACTAAACTTCACCTCCTCCATTAACAGAGGCAAAGAGAATGACTGGGGATTATGGGTAGGGGAGTGATACTTAACAGCTTTGCTGTGGTGCTCTTTGTCTCCTCCTGCTGGCCAGGAGTGATATTCCCACTAGTAACTGATGACATTGTGGACTCACCACATATTAGGAAAGAAAACACACTATCTATACTCTCAGTTGTGTGCCAGCAATAATTAAAGGGTTCAATATACCCAGTTATCAAAAGCATTATGTCTAGCTCCTTCTATGAGCAATTTGTAAGATCTGTGATTAAAGGTGTATTAAAGTAATATTTTATGTTATGCAAAACATCTTCATACAAAACTAATGTATTAAAAGCATTTAAAACTCTACTTTTCTTATAAAAAATAATAATAAAATAAATAGTTTTAAGTCCTGATTCCCATGGGAAGCTTCTTGCATATATTGATTACCTCTTTTGCTGCAGCCAATTGGGGACATGTGAATATGAGCTCCTAAACTTACCAAACAGTCATTGTAGAGCAGTGTTTCCCAAACCCAGTCCTCAAGACCCTTACTTAGGCCAGATATTTATTCAATTTTAACTAGAGCACAGGTGAAACTGTCAGTTCACTCATCAGCTGAATATTTCACCTTTGCTCTAGTTAAAGGGATATTCCAGCCAAAATTGATTACCACATGGGTGCATTTCGGTATTGAACAGAAGCAATTTTGTAATATACATGCATTAGCAAAAATGCTTCTAATAAAAGCTATAGCTGTTTCAAAAGTGTATTTAAAGGGACAGTCAACACCAGAATTTTTGTTGTTTAAAAAGATAGATAATCTCTTTATTACCCATTCCCCAGTTTTGCATAACCAACACTGTTATATTAATACACTTTTTACTCCTGTGACTATCTTGTATCTAAGCATCTTCTGACCGCCCCTAATCACATGACTTTTAGTTATTATCTATTGACTTGCAGTTTAGCCAATTAGTGCAGTGTCTGCCACAACTCACGGGCGTGATCACAATGCTATCTATATGGTTTACCTGAACTACTCTCCCCTGCTGTGAAAAGCAAATACAAAAGCATGTGATTAGAGGCGGCCTTCAAGGGCTTAGAAATTATCATATGAGCCTTTCTAGGTTTGCTCTCAACTAGAATACCAAGAGAACAAAGCAAAATTGTTGATAAAAGTAAATTGGAAAGTTGTTTAAAATTACATGCCCTATTTGAAAAATAAAAGTTTTTTTGGGCCTTGACTGTCCCTTTAAGTATGCACCGTGCACCAGCATTTTAAACACAGCACTTGCTCAGAGAGCCTAAGGTGCTTGTACCATCTGTTAATGACTCAATTTGTTAATTGCTGGCATTAGACCAGCCCCAGTGATGATCTGAGCAGCTGCATTATTTAATATGTGGGTGCAGTAACAATATCTAGTTATGCTTCACATGCACGTGCAGATAAAAATGTTAACACTAAAACAGTGATAACTTTTACCAGAAGCATTTTTGCTAATACATGTATATTGCAAATATATGTCTATTCGATAGTGTAATTCATCTATGTGCATTTATATTTTGACTGGAATGTCCCTTTAAGATATAATGAATATCTGTCCTGAGTAAGGTTCCTGAAGACTGGCTGTGGGGAAAACTGTTTATAGAGCATATTGGTGGATTGAAATTTTAAATCCTGCATGGTCCACTCCAGCATCTATGGGGACATTGATAAAAAAATCCCTATTTTCAGATTGAAATTACAAAAAAAAATCATGCAAATTAATTAGGGAAAAGACATTAGAAAGTTGTTTTACAACACATAATTAAACACTTTAGGAAGAATTCATTTTTGAAGTTAAGGCTCCTTTAATTAATTAATGATGTTAGACATGCCAAGGAAATCTTGAGCATAACAAAAAGTTCTCACTGAAATGCAAATGTCTCTGTGAGAGTGAAACATCAAAAGCTAAATTAGATAAAAGCTATTGCTTGTTAGCTGTGTCCTTGCATTTGTCCTAATATCAAGCTATCATCTATTCCAGTGTTTTGCAGTGACATTGCAGGATGTGGATTTTCCCCTCATTTTGGTGGTTAGTGTTATAACAAAAATACAAAATCTACAGAATAAGTTATGTTGAAACAAATAATAATATATATTTAGTTGTAAACCAAAACAGTGAAGTTTCTACTTTTTTGCGCTCGTTGGGTTGTGCTCATATTTCGAGTTGAAAGCAAATTGTTTACGCTCACGCGTTAACCTGACAAGCGCAAAAAGCTGAACTTATAATATCACGTGTTCCCCCATAGAAGTCACTCTTGCGCAAAACCGATTACATATTCTCATGTGCGCTAACCTGACATGAAAATATGAATATTTCACATTCCATTCACATAGCAGAATATGTTCTATTAATTCATAAATACATATTTCTCCATATATCTGATGGATTTTTGGTACAATATATATATATATATATATATATATATATGATTATATATTGGCATAGATATATACAGATATATATATAGGAATATCTATTTAAAAAATACTTAGAACATGTTCCCCTATGTGCAGACTGGATTGTGATATATTTACAGTAAATACATAGTTAAAACCTTTATTAAAAATGAATATTGCGCAATGATTTTTCATTTTTTCTTCTACTTAACTGCAAAGGGGTCCAATGCACTTATATATATGTATACATATGTATTTATGTGCGTATAGGTGTATATATTTCTGTAAATACATTTATACACATAAATACATATGGATTTATGTATAGACATAAATATCTTTAGACATGTATATGTATGTATCCCAATGTTTAAGCCATTTGCCTGCTTTTTTTTTTCTAACACCTGAGACCTCATATCATTAAGCCCTTATAACTTTTTGTGCATTTTTTTTTAAATATTTTTCAGTGTTAGTGTTATTATGGATGTAACCGTACTTAAAAATATTATTGAATATTGGCATTGTGAAACAAATAATTTAGGAAATAATGAGGTTTAGGAAACTACCTAAAGTACTCAGTACTAGCCCTTTAATTAATGATTAAACGAAAAAAAGAGAGGACAGATAGGGGCTAGTTAGCACTCTCTCCTAATATAAGATAATAAGTCAGCTGATGTGAACAACTGTATTACAGCCTAAAGTGATTATAAGTTAAAAATTAACTTTTAATTAATAAATATAAAAAGGGAAATAAACCCCACACCATATTCCCATCACAAAGCACTAAACAAGATAGAATAAACTGTGTGTCCCTCCCCTGTATTCCTGGCCAATAATAGGAAGCATCTGCTTCAGGTGCCAGGAGTGACTAACACAGTAATACCATCTAACAATACTATACAAACGCGTTTCGCCCACTAAGCAGGCCTTTTTCAATGCGTTGTTGTATTTGACAAACACAGCAATGAATATCGCTGCCTTTTAAACCCTTAACCACCTTCCTTTCAACCAACACACATTGTAGCTGGTACACGCCTCCCAACGAGCCTATCATATACATTGACGGTTCCTCTAAGGGGCGTGAGCACTGTAACTATATGCTGATTGGGCTAGATCCGTATGTGGTCATTGGTATGGGAGGCGTTGAATATACTTAACTACTGGGGTATGCTTTGCATTATTTATCATGTCAAATGATAAACAAGGAATACGTTGGTATTGGATTTGACGATTATATTTTGCCTCTATTTTTTTTATTCCATTTCTGGCATTTGTAATAGATACGTTTGACATGATAATAATGCAAACAATGCTACAATGCGTGATTGGTTAAATGGAAGGTGGTTAAGGGTTTAAAAGGCAGCAATATTCATTGCTCTGTTTGTCAAATACAATAACACATTGAAAAAGGCCTGCTTAGCGTCCGAAATGCGTTTATATAGTATTGTTAGATGGTATTACTGTGTTAGTCACTCCTGGCACCTGAAGCCGACGCTTCCCGTTATCGGCCAGAATACAGGCGAGTGACACACAGTTTATTCTATCTTTTTTAGTGCTTTGTGGTGGGAATATGGTGTGGGGTTTATTCCCCTTTTTATATTTATTAACTAAAGGGACACTAAACCCAAAACATTTCTTTCATGATTCAGATAGATACTACAATTTTAAACAACATTCCAATTTACTTCTATTTGCTTCATTTTTTAGATATCCTTTGTCAAATAAATAGCAATGCACATGGGTGAGCCAATCATACGAGGCATCTATGTGCATCAACCAATCAGCAGCTACTGAGCCTATCTAGATATGCTTTCCAGCAATGTATATCAAGATAATGAAGCAAGCTAGATAATGGATGTAAATTAGAAAGTTGTTTAAAATTGCATGTTTTTTTCTAAATCACAAAAGAAATAATGTGGGTTTCATATCCCTTTAAAAGTTCATTTTTAACTTATTATCCCTTTAGGCTCTAGTACAGTTGTTCACATCAGCTGACTTATTATCTTATATTAGGAAAGAGTGTAACTGTACTTTGTAATGTATTTTTGATTTGTTTTGTGCAACTTTTTGTTTCAATAAATAGTTAACCAGAGCTCTGAAGTCTTGGTAATCATTCTTGCATAAATCATGATTACGCTCACATGTAATACCAGCGTTAAACCCCTTATGGCTTGTGCACAAACATTTAGCTCCACTCATAATCTTGCCCAATGTGATTTATGTGTAGTTTTAGCCTGGAGCTGGTATATATGGAATTTTTCAGCTAGGCTTTATCTACAGAATCAGCTCTAATGCAGACTACAGCAAAACAAGATTTCTAAAAAGAGCACTGGTATCCCCAACAAAAGAGATTCTTGAAGTAATTTTAAATTCTCTTCAGACTTTTTCTGCCAAAAAAATAGGAACATCAAAAAAATTTTTATGACATGAAAGAACAGGAGAGTGAAAAATACTGACATGACTTTTAGTAACCTGTATAAAGGTATTTTGATTTGCATACGTTCACCTACGTCCACTGTGGCTAAATTTATTGGCACAGCAGAACTATGGTTTCAAAATATATCTCAGGGAATTGATTGACTAAAGCAAACGGCTCCCTCTGGTGGTAGTTAGAGAAAGATAATCTTCCCACAGTTATGAAATATAAACACAGATTCCAGTTTTCAGTACATCATCAACAAAAAGCATATATCCCATGCCTATAAGCAGGACACACTACATACATATAGTACAAACCACACTTACAAGTTACATTTTACATTTACATTGCATGAGAAGATAACTAAAAATGTGTCTACTTGAGCTGACACTCTATACATACTAGGGAATAAGTTCTTCATGACCAAATCTTTAGGGGCACTTGTAAATATTGGGAAAATAGGTAGGTCAATTGGCAATGGAGTATCCTTAAAGGGACAGTACACTGTAAAATTGTTTTTATATGAATGTATTTTCAATGACTTGTTATACCAGCTGCAGAGTAAAAAATTTATGAGAAATTGCATTTTTCGGTTTATTTGTGTATGTGAAGTAGCTGGTTTTGTGCTTTTAAACCACAGCCTATTACAATGGGTTGAGCTTCAGGTAATATCAGATCTCATTATGTTATCACTTTTATGTACACAGACTTGCTTCCTTATCTTATATTTGTCTGGAACACCAAAGCTCAATACATAGAGAGAACAATGGAACATGATCATTTTATTACTTAACTATCATGCCCCCCACTGAAAGTGTAATCTCTTCTGCTGGCTGTGTTTACTTAGGCTATTCAATAGAATATACTTCAGTATAGAAACTTTCAGTATAGGCTGGGATACCCAAGGCTAAATCAGCTATTTCAAATGCCAAAATAGGGGTAAAGGAGCTAATTGTAAACAATTTAAAACACTCCAGCAGGTAAAATGAATAATTGGGAACAATTTAAAGGGAAGAACATTTTTGGGTGAACTGTCCCTTTAAATGGTCAGACTAGTTTTATTTCCTTCTGTTTTTTACTTTAATATATTAAAAAAAGTTATGGGGGGGCGGAGCTTGGCCACGCTGGGAGATGGCTGCCTGATCTGTTAGCTCCTAGGCCCCACTACCCAAACCACATAAAAATAGCCTTTATACATTACACAGCCATCAAGGGGAACAAAACTTAGGGAGCGGTGCATACGGGGAAACAACCTGCCTACAGAAGAAACCCTCTTGCACTACCTAATAGGACACAGCTGAGGCCGCACCCGGGACCGCGACGCAACCACCTGTGAACAAGGAACACACTCTCCGCACAAGAGAAGAGGGCGAAGGCTCCGGCATAGCAAGAGCCCGGTCACTGCAGCCGCATACACACGCAACCGAGGCAGGCAAACAGGACCGGGAGTTCACAGGGTGCCGACTCCTGTAGACAACGTCATCGGGCCTAGCAGATCCGGCCAAGGGAGCCTGTTAGCAGTGAGGAGCTCCGGCCTACTGTAGAGGCACAAGGTAAAGAGGGGCACATTACCGAGGGCACACAGGAACTCCCTATAATCCCACCAGCAAAGAAGGGAGATAAATTTATTAAAGGGACAAATAAACTAAGCACTAAAAAAAAAGTATATAATAATATAAAAAAACAAAGAGACATTTAGAGAGAGGGATTACACAGAGGGCCACTATGTTAGCTGCCCCAGCATTAACTACAGCCTACATTGCAAAGGCTGAGAATAAGGGGTACATAGTACCAATGCCCCCACAAAAAGACTCACAAATCAGAGGACATCACAAAGAAAGCCAGTAGTAACTAATCTGGCAAAATACAAGTTACAAGATACAACTGGACATGCCAGGCCGTAGGGCAGCTAAGCCAGATACCACAAGTAAGACAAAGCCAATACAACAATATCTCAGACCACAAGATTCTATTGGCATTGCACAAAAGATGGATCAACCGAAAAATGCAGATCAGCTAGATCAAATCACTCCCCCTGTCACCAAGAGCACAGCACAAGTCCTGACTAAGGATGACATTAACACCTTATGCACCAAAGAAGACATCAAAGAAATAGTAGGGGAAGTAAAAAATTGGTACGGCGAACTCAAAAAAGATATTTCAAAAATATCCAGCAGAGTGTCAGCACTGGAGGAGCATTACAATACCACAGATAACGATGTGCAACACATTTCAAGAATGGTTTATGATCAGCAGGAAACTATACATCATTTATTAGACAAAGTAGAGGACTTAGACAACAGGGAGGCGCAACAATTTGCGAATACGGGGCATACTGGAAACCATTCAACCATCTGCAATTGAGGGGTGCTTGCAGGACCTCTTTCGCACAATTAAAGGTGCAAACAGTGCTCCAGACGTGAAAATTGAAAGAGCACACAGAGCTTTGAGAGCTAAACCACCCCCGAAGGTGCCCCCAAGAGACATAATTTTGAAGCTTCTCAATTATAAAGAAAAAGAGGAGATCCTCAGACATGCGAGGCAAAAACAGAAAATCATGCACGCAGGCAACCACATACAGGTATTTGCTGACCTGAGCCCCGCTACATTGCAAAAAAGGAGAGAATTATATTTCATCACTTCAGTCCTCAGGGATAAAAATATACCATACAGATGGGGCTTTCCGGTGAGTGTTATTGCAACAAAAGGAGGGAATACAGCAGTATTTAGGAACCTAGATGATCTCTCCAACTTCAATGAAGCCCTGCAACTCAACATACCTGAACCTGTAGAAGACCAATACAGCAAGAAGAATAAACAACCTCCAAATGACAACATGACTGGCTTGCAGAGGAGAAACCTACAACAGCTTGCCCCAACAGATCCGCAAGAGAAGTCCCCTTCGGATGAATGATTCAACTCCCTGAGATGGCTGGACAATACTTTCAACAGTTACGATAAGGTTAAAGGTCGTATTACATTTTTGTTCTTAGAGGGTTATTTTGTTTCCCCCACGTAATACTATTAATATAGGTTTGGGGGTGGGGATACTACCCCTATATTAATTGTTTTAGACATCATTTGCGTTATTTTGCTGTGAGAACAGTAACATTTTGTAAATTCAACTGTTGTTAATTGTTGTTAGCACTGTATCATTTTGTTATAAATATAATCTTGACTGTTGAATTGTATAATATATTTGCAGGAATTTATACGCAAAAGTCAATTATACAGAGGCTATACAGACAAGGACACAACTAAATAATGACCACACGCACCCAAGCGCTCACCATCACGACAGTAAACGTAAAAGGACTGAACAGCCCTGGCAAAAGGTCCATAGTTTTCAGAGACTTATATAAAAATACTGGAGACATTCTTTTTGTCCAAAAAACACACTACAAAAAAAGGTAGAGAACCAAAAACATTAAGCCACAAATACAGGACGGCATATCTGGCCTCAGGCCCTACAAAAAAGGGGGGGGTGGGTATTCTCTTCAAAAATGCTGTGCCATTCCAAGCAACATACGTAGAAAGGGACAAAGACGGCAGATATCTAATTTTAGTGGGTCTTTTGTACAACAAACCGTTGACGTTCACAAATGTATACTTACCAAACAAAGATCAACAACACACCTTCAGGGCTATATTTCAATCATTATTAGTACACGCTAAGGGAACCTTATTTATGGGTGGGGATTTCAATTTACCTCTAGACCCTACCATAGATACATCTAATGGAAAAACCAGTACACCCCAGAGGGTGATTAAATCAGTTAAAAATTACATTCAGCAACTAAGACTTTCTGATGTATGGAGGACACTTAATCCACAGACCAGAGACTTTACTTTTTTACTCAAACCCTCACGCTTCTTACACAAGAATAGACTACATACTCACAGACCAAACCGGACTGGCCATGATAATTGACACCAAAATACAGCAGAAATCATGGTCGGACCATGCGCCCATTCAATGCATGATTGAATGGACGGACCTACCACTGAAGCCATTAATATGGAGACTTGACGACTACATATTAGACCACGCACTGACCAAGGCAGCAGCAGAAAAGACATTGACACACTATTTTAGAGAGAACACCACGAAGGACATAGCTCCATCCACATTGTGGGAAGCTCACAAAAGTGTATTGAGAGGCGAATTCATAAACTTAAAGGCAAGGGAAAAAAAAAGAGAAAAGACAATACCTAAACTCCACTCTATCACAAATTGGGTAATGGGAAAAACAGCATAAGCAGTACCCACAATCAAAGACTATACTAGACTTCTTGACTAAAGCTAGGCAGTCCCTTAGGGACTACCGTACAAAAGAACACCAACTTAAATCCGCTTTACTTAAGCAGAAATACTTTGATGTGCAGGATAAGGCGGGTACATCACTGGCTAGGGCCCTTAGAAGGCAGCAGCTAAATACATATGTACAGAACATCTCAGACCGTCAGGGCACCATACAAAGAGATAGCAAAAGCATCGCTGAAGTAGCTATTATACAGCACTATATAACATAGCAGACAAAGCTACACCCCAATCTATTGAGCATTACTTAGCAGGCTTAGACCTTCCCGAGTTAGAGAAGGAAGACACTGACAGTTTGGACTCCCCCATCACCCTAGATGAAATTACAAAGGCAGTACACGACATGCCAAGTGGGAAAAGCCCGGGTCCGGATGGCTTCGGCATGAGATATTATAAAACTTACATAGAACATCTGGCAATTCCCCTGGCGAACCTATTTAACTCTTTCACGCCAACAACGGGATTCACAGAGAATATGTTAGAAGCCCACATAACTGTCCTACCGAAACCAGGTAAACAACCAGACAGACCTGAACATTTCCGTCCGATTTCGCTATTGAATTCGGACATCAAAATTTTTGCTAAAATTCTGGCTAACAGAATAAATAAGTATTTACCTAAATTGATTAACACAGACCAGGTGGGATTTGTGCCGGGGAGGGAAGCGAGAGATAACACAATAAAAGCCCTTCAAATAATATCCTATGCCAAAAACAACAAAATCCAGATGGCGCTGGTTTCCACAGACGCCGAAAAGGCTTTTGATAGGGTTAATTGGCAATTCCTAAAAGCAGCTATGCAAAAAATGAAATTCGGTGACAAATTTTTAGCTCGAGTCTTCTCACTGTACGCACACCGCACAGCTAAAGTAAAAGTAAATGGACTCCTATCTGACAAATTTTACATAAAGAACGGGACGAGACAGGGATGCCCGCTTTCCCCGGTACTCTTCGCACTGACAATAGAGACACTAGCACAGAAAATTAGAAATAACAAGGAGGTCACGGGGGTCTTAGTGGGAAATACTGAACACAAACTGGCACTTTATGCGGATGACATCCTCCTCACACTAACGAAGGTAGAACGGTCTTTACCAAAAGTCATAGAATTGTTCGAAGACTTTGGGCTGGTTTCCAATTTCTTAGTTAATACCACAAAATCTGAAATATTAAATATATCATATGACGATAAGACACTAGATAGATTAATACCTGACTGCCCCCTAAAAAAGCAAAACATGAAACTCAAATACCTAGGCATCTACCTTGCACCTGACACAAAGACTATATTCCAGGCCAACTTTAAAAAGCTGGAGGAGACCCTAACGGCTGACCTCTCCAGTTGGAGAAACAAGTCCATTTCATGGATAGGTAGAATAAATGTTATAAAAATGAATGTTTTACCAAGAATTTTATGCCTACTCCAGACAACTCCAATACCTCTGTCACCCCACTACCTAACTTGCATACAAACACTAATTGAGCAATTTATATGGCAGAGAATTAGGCCTAGAATCGCAAAACAAACTATGTATCTACCAAAAGAAAAGGGAGGGTTAGGAGTTCCCAATGTTCAAACATACAAAACTGCCACTACACTGCACAGACTGCTAGACTGGTGCTCAGACAGTGAACATAAGCAATGGGTCCAAATTGACAGGCACATTATGGGAGTTAACAACACTGGCACAACCGCATGGATGCAAAGTAAACAAAGACCTGAAATTATACATCAATACCCCATATTGGCCGAATTTTATACAACATGGGACAAACTACTAGCCACCTCCACAAATATCTCAAATGTTCTCTCGCCAATGCTATCAATATGTCACAACACTACACTACCTTGGAACCAAAAAGATAAACACACCGAAAGAGGCAGTCATATTAAACACAATACGATAGCAATATTTTTTCAGGATGGTAAAATTAGGGCGCTAGAAAACATACAGGAACAATACCCGGACATGAACATAAATTGGTATTCTTACGCACAAATGTGTCACTTCATAAACACCCACCCCCATAAACAGCAATTTTTCAGAAAGATAACGGCATTTGAGAGCTTATGTCAGCTAGAAAACACCCCCAGACATGCAATCTCCATACTATATAGACTACTAACAACCAATGGTGAACTGCAATTACCGACATATACCAAGGCCTGGGAAAAAAGAGCTGGGAACTGACATAAACCCCAAGTACTGGCATAGAGCTTTTCAGGTTACAAAAAAGTCATCCATCTCCACTAGAGTCCTGGAAACAAACTATAAATTCTTAGCTAGGTGGTACCTTACTCCAAGCAGACTACACAAAATATACAAAACAGCTAATAACATGTGCTGGAGAGGGTTCGGGGAGGTGGGGGACCCCACACACATATGGTGGAGGTGTGACAGACTGGAGACATATTGGGTAGATGTACTCAAGCAAATGTCAGAAGTGGTAGGCCACCACCTACCTAATGACCCGCTCATGCTCCTCTTTTTGGCAATACCGAAGCTAGACGACAGTATAGCAAATACCCTTCTGATACTGTTACTTAACTGTGCTAAAATGCTAATACCAAAACACTGGAAAACAACTGTAGTCCCCACGGTAGCAGAATGGAGGGAACAGGTAGAAAATATAATTCAATTAGAGAGATATCATCACCTTAGGTCTGGTACCATAGAAACACATGAATTGGTGGAAGCAATACACCTCAGATCCAATACCAAACAAATCTGTGAGGGAGAATTACTCCACCAGAACATACTGACTGAATGACAAGGCACATGAGACTTAACCAACAGATCGCTTGCCTTTATTGCTTCAATTAAATTATATAGACTTGAATTGGATAAAACCCATATATGAAATGCATTGTATAGATATAGGCTTCTGGAGTTGCGATGTTATAATGTTTCTCTGATTAGCATGTCAATTTTACAATTAAGAACCTGTATGTCTCCAATTGGGAAGCAAAAAAAAAAAAAAAAGATCACAATATGGACTCACCTTAACTGAAACTCGGACATTAATAGCAAAACTTTTACTTGTGAAAAGAACATTTGAACACGTGATGGAAAACGATGGTAAATTTATTTCATTTATGCTTGTCCGGACATTAGATGTGGGCTAATCGTAGCCTAGAATGCCTTGTCACAACTCTGTTAACTGCCATATAAAATTAATCAATGTTATGTATATGAAACAGTTTAAAATAAGGCTCTTTTGAAAAAAAAAAGTGATTCCATAGCTCCACTAGGCCCTGTTGTACTTAGGCTAGTCATTATCGTAAGCTCATCATTACTAGCTACCACCACAGATTGCAATTATCCATTTACCTAGTATTTCCTTTTATGGAAACATTAAAAAAATGCTCAACCTTATTGAGGTCTCATTGGCAACACTCCCAACGCTTAATTTAAACTCTATTTTTGTAGGGTGTGCTAAACCAAATGTTGTGAATTTATTTATACAAAAGGAAGACTGACTATCTTACATTGATTAAAGCACCCCACCCAAGCTTAGGGGGCATATTTATCAAGCTCCGTATGGAGCTTAGTATAGAGGAGAAGTGTGCGCAGAACTATTAAACCAAACTCCTAGGGCCCTAATAGATCCCCTAACAATTAGGCGAAGGAAGTTAAAATATTGAAATATGCTTAGGAGCGCTAAAAAGCTAAAGGTTCTAAAGACCAAAGAGCGTATGTAAAACAATGACTACAACACAGGCTAATTAAAATCAGTTTTTATATTAAAAATATGGTTTTGTCAGAACATATAAGCAAAAGCAACAATTGACATATATCTATAGTGGTAAAAATGTTACTCAATAATTGCAACAATGTGTAAAAAATCGGACGTCTCCGATTATAAGCAAAAAAGTGATACTAGGATATTTGATTGCCACCACTAAAAAAGTAAAAAAAGGTGTGTTTTGCAAAACATATTAGCACCTTGATTTTAAGATATGGTCAGTTCAAATATTCCAACTCAATCAGTCGTAACCTGTAAGTCTGTATATTCCAAATCACAGATGTGTAAGCATAATGCAATCCTTACGTGATAGTATAACCAAATACCTGACTTGAGAGCGTTACAGTTCGGGAGCCGCAGCTAGGTGTGTACGCTGTTTGACATCCGTGTGTACCTTGTCAGCCGTTAAACCACACATCACTAGTCTCTTCGGCTACTCCAGTCCTATTGGACAGTCTCACTTTCAAACACTCCAGGGGTTTTTTGCCTGTCAGGTATCGGAAATGGTATCCTGCTCTTAGTGCAACGGCACGCTGGATATTCACAATGTATAATCTTTAGCGGACTTGAGCATAAGCTTGAATATTTCTTTTGGCACTCACCAGTGCAATTGTATAGTGGTAACAGGTTTTCGGTATGTTAGACCTTGAGAGATAGGCAATATTAAGGCCTAAAAAGTCCCAATGTGAACTCTGTTGTCCACAGAGATATAAGCACAATTGTAAATATTATTTTGACTGCATAAAAATAGAATAAAATCATCAACGCGTTTCTCCCTACATGAGGGCTTTTTCATCATGGGATGGAAGGCACAGCTTCCTATTGGCTAAAACACCTTCCTTCTGACTATTAGAAAAAAAAGGCATTGTAGGAGGGGGAAGCTGGATGCTTGTCTGAGAACAGAAAATCTGAGGTAAAATAAATCAGCTGTAAAAACGTTTCTGCTTCTGCTTTGAAGTTTATTAAATGTACAGTCTTTATAGGCTGAATCATTCCTGCTTCTCTGTTTATAATAGAATGACATTTTCTGGCTGTATGTTAATTTTCAAGAATAAATAAAGCTGATTTTTTAGAAACTTGTTGTTGTTTTTTGTATACTTATGTAGTCATCTATCTCAACACGCCAGATGGTGCATGCAAGAAGAACTGGCAAAGAAATGCATCTACTTATCAACTACCTCTTTTTAACAGAACATACATTTTTTGTCAAGGGAAATAGTGTTTAGGTTTCAAATTTATATCAAACAAGCACAGAAAAAAAACACAGCTTTTTTTGGCCCTGTTAAAACATTGTAAGATCCACAAGAAATTGCTATTTTGGCTTTGCCAGTCACACAATACATGGGTCTGGCGATATATTGTAAGAAAGTAGGCTGGCCCTCTAGGTTACAATGAGTGCAATGTGTCTCCCATATCAAATAACAGGGATCGCAGCTTCAGTAAAAGTCCGCCAATATCACCCGTTATGTCCAATCTCGGTGGGTGAGCTGTATTTAAAGTATGTTTACACAATATTGACTGTGCGTTCATTTAAAAAATGGTTTCTGTGTAGTTTTACTGTACATTCACTAGATTTCTAACAATAGAAATCCTTGCCACTGAAAACCTGGCGAGACTGATATGGCTGTACATGTGCATCCAAGATGGGGAACAATGATTTTAAAATTAGAAACTAACGGTGATGTTTCCCCACTACAATACAAGTTACTCCCATGAAACGCCATTGAAAACCCCACGGAATGCCTATATATTTGTTGTCTTGTGATCTCCATTGCTAATAAAGAACAAAAAAACAAAAAAACAATTTAGTATTAAATCTATAGGATATGTGGGGATACAGTTACAGTCTGCATGTAAATACGTTTAATTTATTTACATGTATTTTATTGTATAATGCTATAACATGTATTTTAAGTCTGGTGTTTTTAAAAATTGAGTTTTTTCTTTTTTTAGGAAGATTTTGTGTTTGTGATATTAATATTTCATAGAAGACAGTAGCCACAACTTTCTAATTTTATTTATTTATTGCCGATTATAAGTTCTCACTGTTCTGAACGTGCAATCTCACTGTTTTGAAAATATTGGCAGTATCAGAAAAGCACCCACAGAGAAGTATAGTAAAACACCTCTCAGCGAGACTGCCTTCAAATAATGATTACAGCCCTTTTGAAAATGTAACTGGCAATCTCGATCCCACAATGGATCCTTTTTGAATATTTTGCCACTTCGATAATGCATTGATCATCAGGGCCTTAGGGCCCGGTTCTTGAAAGGTCTCTGGGCTAGTGAGATTCTATAAGAATTCTTGTCAGTCCTTCTATTTCCATGGTGGAATTATATAAAGCCAGTGGCGTCACAAGGGTTGGTGTCACCCGGTGCAGTAAGTTATGGTGTCACCCCCCCCCTCCCCCCAGAAAGCAGACACACACAAACACGAAAACACAGGCACACACACATACAAACACTCAGACACACTTAAAAACACACTCAGATACACACACAAATACTCGGAAACAAACTCAGACACACACACACAAAAATAAACACACAAAAACACTCTGACACACACACACACACAAAAACACTCTGGCACACACACAAACACTTAGACACACACACACACACACAAAAACTCAGACACACACACATACAAAATATGTAACCTGCACTGCATTAATTATAAAGCTCATGCCTAGAGCTGCTCCCTAGCTCAGCAGAACATCAAATGAAAGATAAACAGTGCACTCTAAAAATAAATCACTAAAGAAAAGGTTCAGGCGTGCAAACTATGAAAATTCTGCTCTCTGACTCTGTTCCAAGTCAGTGCACAGCCCCGGGCCGCGTGCCTACCGCTTCTTATGGCCAATCACCTCTGCACTCTGCCCACCCCCAGACCCCCGCCCACCCTCCCCTCCTACTTCTTCAGTGTGCACTTAGTGTCCTGTAACCGTACCGGTCTGGTGGGCATCATACGTAATCTGACCATATTGCTGCTTTAAAAAGGGACACATATGAAAAATACATATGTCAGGGCTGTTTAAAGAAATGGTTTTGAATAATGTTCCATTATGAGAACCCTGACTTATGTATTATATGTGTCCCTTTTTAAAGCGGCAATATGGTCAGCCTAATCATACGTGGCTCCATTACTTTAGAGACAGTGTCAGACAGTCATGCGGTCAGGTGCCAGGCATCCCCCTCATGATTTCCCGGTTCCCGTTTAAATAGACAGCACAGCAGTGAGTGACTCCACTGCTCCACACGTCACTGAGCAGTGAGCACAGATAGGCAGGCAGGCAGGTTAAGGTTAGCAGCAGCTTCGCAAGCCTCACGACACGCCCACAACATTCATAGTGAAATTGGTCAGGGGAGGAGCAAAGTACAAACAAGCAAAAGCAGCCGGGAAAGCCATTTGGCCAAAAAATTAAGTGTCTACAACTTCCCCAGTCCCACTTATGTTCACAAATGCTGGCTCCTCTAATAAAAAAATCTATGCATCTCTACATTGTATTTCTTTGAATTTCATTAAAATAAAATAAAAAAATAAAAAATTCTGGTGGTGTAACCCCTGGGAGGGCGTCACCCCCGGGAGGGTGTCACCCGGGTGCGACCCACACCCCCCTAGTGATGCCACTGTATAAAGCCACTTTTTACCCTGAAAACAGGGTGTCTCGCTATGGGGTGTATACTGCATTTCCATGTGGGAAAGAGATGCATACATTACAAAAGTGCACAATTGTAATTTAAAAATCATACAAAACAAATAGCTGAACCATTCACATAAAAATATGCAGGGAAAAGTTGTATTGTTAAAGGGATTGTAAAGTCCAAAATAAACTTTCATGAGTCATATAGGGCATGTGATTTTAAACAACTTTCTAATTTACTTTTATCATCAAATTTGCTTTATTTTCTTGGTATTCTTATTTAAAGCTAAACCTTGGTAGGCTCATATGCTAACTTCTAAGCCCTTGAGGGCCGCCTCTTATCTGAATGCATCTGACAGTTTTTCGCAGCTAGAGGACGTTAGTTCATGTGTTTCATATAGATGACATTGTGCTCATGCACGTGGAGTTATTTAAGAGTCAGCACTAATCGCCTGAAATGCAAGTCTGTCAAAAGATCTGAGATAAGGGGGCAGTCTGCAGAAGCTTAGATACAAGGTAATCATAGAGGTAAAAAGTACATTAAAATAACCGTGTGGGTTATGAATAACTGGGAAATGGTAAATAAAAGGATTATCTATCTTTTAAAACAATAACATTTTTGGTGTTTACTATCCCTTTAAGGTGCATCAAAAATCATAATGAAATCTTTCACAAAAAATCGTACTTTATCAAAAATATTAAATTTGTAGGTAAATTACACAGGAATAAATTGTATTAACTATGCACAGTATAAATTGTAATTTAAGAAAACTGGATGTGCAAAAAGCAAGAAATTCGTATTTAAAAGTACAAAATACAAAGCATAGTTGTTGGGTTTTTTTTTAAATGGGCTGAACATGAGCGTTACATGAGCTTATATGAAATTTTCTCTCAAATGCCATCGTAATTCTTTAACCATTTTTACGCTACAGTTCTCAAAATGTTAATTATTCTGAAAGGTAAACCTATGCATTTGAAAATTACAGCAAATTTAAGATGCAGTGCACTGAAAACAGCATCATTTGATTGTATTAAGCATAATATTCAAATTTAAAAACAAGCTGGTTTCCCCCTCTGTACTTCACCCTCCAATGCAAATTTTTACCTAGTAGAGAGCTCTCATTATTTGTATGGCAGACGTCTCGCCACTCGCAGGGACAGCCCCTTTTTTATAGAACTCCATGAGGGCTGCCCCTGCAAGTGTTTGCAAGGAAAACCACTTCTAGACTTGCAAACTCTATAGAATTAGCCTCTACTTGAGAACTTAAATTCTGGAATAAAAACAAGTATTTGTTGCCATTTCCCTAGATTAATTACAATCAAAGCTCAACTTCCATGCCACTCTGCTAAAGCTGATTTTAGGATTTTGCACTGATTGCATTTACACATCTATTTCACTGCTTTCTACAGAATAGGCACTATTTTTTTCTATTTTATTTTGAACATAAAAAATATTTTAATAAATTAATAAAAATGCCTTATAAGAATACATTGTAGCACTTGACAATCAAACCTTAACCCCTTCACTCCATATGCCTTTTCTGCACACCTCTGCATCTCTGCCCTCGCTCACCATAGTAAATACCAAATTTGCCCTAAAAAAAGATGGCCACTACGCTAGCCGGTCCAGTTAATTTCTCCAATGAATGCGGACAGAGCAGCCATTGCGGCATGAGAGTAAGTGTGTGGGGGTTGGTTCTTTTATGGGGAGCGACAGTGAGTGGCTATTTGTGCGCTATTACAGAGCGCTCTGAATGCACGGTGGGCATATATCAGCTGCAGCAGCAGCGGCTGTCAAGATCAAAATAACAGCAATAGAATTAGAGCTGCTTAAATCCTATTGGCTGATTTGAACAGCCAATAGAATTTTAGCAGCTCTAATTCCTATTGGCTGATTCAAATTTTTCAGCCAATAGGAATGCAAGGAACGCCATCTTGGATCGCGTACCTTGCATTGATGATTCAGTGTACGGCGGCGACCGTATGAAGACGATGCTCTACGCCGGATGTTATCAAGATGGACCCCCTCCGCGCTGCCGGGATCAAGATAGAAGATGCCACCTGGATGAAGATTGAAGAGGATGGATGAAGACTTCTCGCGGCTGGGATGAAGAGCTGTTTAACTTAGGGCAATGCTCTACAAAAGGCCCTTTTAAGGGCCCTTATAGTTTATTTTAGATTAGGCTTTTTTATTTTGGGGTGTTTTTTTTTTTTTAAAGGGTATTAGAATAGGAATAATTTTCGTTGTTTTTTTTTTGTAATGGTAGGTTTTTTTATTTTTTGTAATTTTAGGTTTTACTGTAAGGTAGCTTAGGTTTTATTTGACAGGTAATTTTGTATTTATTTTAACTAGGTAGTTAGTAAATAGTTAATAACTATTTACTAACTAGTCTACCTACTTAAAATAAATACAAACTTACCTGAGAAATAAAAATAAAACCTAAGCTAGTTACAATATAACTATTAGTTATATTGTAGCTAGCTTAGGTTTTATTTTACAGGTAAGTATTTCATTTTAAATAGGTATTATTTAGTTGTAAGTTTAATTTAGCTATATTTTAATTATGTTAAAGTTAGGGGGTGTTAGAGTTAGGGTTACGTTAGGGTTAGGTTTAGGGGTTAATATAGTTTAATTTAGTTTGTTGCGATGTGGGGGGCTGGCGGTTTAGGGGTCAATAGGTTTATTTAGTTAATCATTGTAAGTTTAATTTAGCTCTATGTAATTATTTTAAAGTTAGGGGGTGTTAGGGTTTGGGTTAGGATTACGTTAGGGTTAGGGCTAGGTTTAGGAGTTAATATAGTTTAATTTAGGATGTTGTGATGTGGGGGGGCTGACGGTTTAGGGGTTAATAGGTTTATTTAGTGGTAGTGATGTGGGAGGCCAGAGGTTTAGGGGTTAATAGCTTTATTTAGTTGCGACGATGTCGGGGAGTGGCGGAATAGGGGTTAATATATTAATTATAGTGTGGGCCATGTTGTGGTGCGGCAGAATAGGGGTTAATAATTTTAGTATAGTGGTGGCAATATCGGGAGCGGCAGATTAGGGGCTAGAAACTGTAGGCAGGCGTCGGAGATGTCGGGGGCAGCAGATTAGGGGTGTTTAGTCGTGGGGTTTATGTTAGGTTTAAATCGTATTTTCTTTTTCCCCATAGACATCAATAAAGACTGCTGCTCCATAACTTGTCTGCCTGCTCTGAGGCTGCGGACATCAATCCAACCAATCCTATACGATCTGGCTTATTGACACCCCTGCTAGCGGCATTGCACAAGCAGTTCACAAGACATTTATCGATGTGCGGCGGACATGATATGCTACATTGTATCATGTCCGCTCGCACTTTCATAAATCGCCCTTAAATCTCCTGGAAACCCTTTTACTCCTGTTGCCATCACACCCACTGCTGTGGTTCTTCATGTGTTTGGCACTTCTGATATAAGGTCTATCTCAGTCTTAAAAAAAGGAAAAGATTAATAAAGGTGCACTTTCTCCCTCAGGAATGGCTAGGAAAATGACCCAAGGTATTTGTTTTTACTGTGGGGTATAAAATCATGTGATATCTTTTTGTCCGTCAAGACCCACCAAATTATCTTTTAAAAGGAAATCATTCCTTTCAGCTGTTGCCAATGAGACCTGTGTATCTCCTTGCAGCCTCTTCAAGGGAGAGTTGGCTCACTCCTGTCCAAGGCCCTGGTAAGGGCACTCCCATCCAAGGCCCCAGTGTGGATACTACTTAGTCTTCAGACCCAGTGCGGGCACCCCCATCATTGCTCTCTGGTCACGGATGGGCATGGTTCTAGGCCCTATAGTGGACTTTTGAAATCAGTCCGGCAGAGACCCCGGCATTGGCACTTTTCATTTTCAACCAAGGTGTGGGCACTCACGGCCTTCGTGTTATACCCTGAAGAAAGCCTTGCCCTCTGCTCTGGAATGTATATGGTTCTGGACTCTGTAGTGGGTTTGTAAATTCAGCCCTTTGCCAGGATATTTATGTTTTGGAACCCTGAAGAAGCTTCCTTTCTCCTGTATTGAATGTTTCCTGTGATACTTTAGGGTGTCCTAAGGTGAGCATTGGAAGGGGGGGTTCTGTCATGTCCATTCCAGCATGGTATCCGTCCCTTTAAATTCTTCATCTTTTCTGTGATTTAATTCCTAGTTGCTTGCACCTGTCTTGCTGCTTCCTATAAATTAGCTGACAGTTAACCCATTCAGGAGCTCTAGCATTAAGGATTTCTCTGTTACCAGTCTGACTGTCCTAAGAGCCCTCTTTAGCCTGTGAGTCATGTAAGCTACGTTCCAAGTCTGCTACTACTGTAACCTGTTATCCAAGCCTGTGAGTCATGCAACCTGCTTTCCAAGCTTGTCAGTACTGTGACCTGTTATCCAAACTTGTGAGTCCTGTAACCTGTTTTCTAAGCCTGCTAGTACTGAAATATATGATCCAAGCCTGTGAGTACTGTAACCTGTTATTCAGTTTCTTGAGTATCCTGTGGCATTGAACCTAGCTTCTGTCTTGTATCTGGCTGATCATAGTTTGTCTGTGTTGTCACTAAGGTAAAAGAAGCAGTTCTGTCCCCTGAACCTAAAACCACCACACCTCCACGCCACATATAAGCCCCAACCTGAAATAGCCTGAATCCGGACACTAGAACAAGTATTTGTGACCGTGAGTTCACTATAGTTTCGTTTTCAGCTCACACCAAAATAGAAATGGTGCTTTAAAAAACAAAATATACTTGTCAAAGTCGAAAAGTGACCATACAGCAATAGAAAAATAGTACACAGCCTGTCCATCATAAAATCCTAAAAGATACATTCAGATGAGCTATCAGTAGAGCCAATGGAAATGGATTTCAAATAATTAACTATGAAAGATGCCAGAGCTGTTAGTGACAATCATGACAGTGTGTGACTTACAATCATGTAATAAAAATGAAAAATAAAAAAACACCATTTGTTGGGTCCTGAAGTGAATTCCCTGCAAATCCCCTTAGTTGTACAGGATCTCAGGGAGTCAACATATATTATGTTATATACTATACATACATACATACATGTTAGATACTATACATATGTAAATGTGTGCCCTGCTCGCTGTATACAGCCTCTATAATAAGAATGAATGGAGCTTTAATGAATTGATACCACGTATGTTAAGAAACCTCTAGAATGTCTCTTGTGGCCATTTCAGAATGTTATGCATATGTGCAAGATAAAAGACTGTTTGCAAATAGCCGTAAAATAGTGTTTAAGATGTCCTAAATACCCTTTCAAGCCTAGAGGTATAGAAAGCTAAAAGCCAAAAATGTGCTTGAAAAGTTGATGCAATGTGACTCAAAAATGTATTGGGATTGCCAGGAACTTTTCATTTTCATAAGAGCAATAGGGCTTTTATTGAGGATCTGCCGATAGATTGTGATCACAAGGCCATAATGTTTCACCTGGAGATATGCAGATAGTTGCTTATTACATAAATGGAATGCTTCTGCTATTTTGACAGAAGTATTCATGTTCTAGACCTTGTTAACTGTAAGTTCTATTATTCTGAAATGGAAAACATTTCCATTAGCACAGCCCTGAAATGATAGACCACACAAACTCACAGAATGCTTTTTTTTTTTTTAAATAGTTTTTTATTGAGTTTTTATTGAGTTTTCCAAATACACAACATATACCAGAAAAAGGCAATAGCTTAATGGCAGTTGTTCAGTCAAAAACAAAGACCAATAATTACACCATCTAATGCATTATTCTAACATATCTACAAAAATCTCTTCTTGCCCATAAATTATATTATATTAAACACACTTGTTTGATAAATTACTTATGAAATCACTGTATACTTATTGGGATAGCTGTACAATATCAAAATATTTCAATCATATTTTGTCGTCTCCTCCTCCTCCATCCCATTTCCTCCTTCCCTCCTATATAACACACATAATTACATCTAGGATCCTATCCAGAACTGCAGGTAGTGGCCCGCATATATATTTTGGAGAACAAAATGTGAATTACTAAAGGGTTTTACTATTTGTGTTTGTATATTTTCCGGGAGCGCTTTAATTACCGGTATTCATTTATTAAAAAAGACTTTTAACTGAAGATTAGTGGGGTACTGCCGGGTATATTGTTCCAGCGTACACTGCATTATCAAAGCCTTTTTAAATTCTGTGAATTTAGTGGCTTGCATCGCCTTCCATTTTTTGAGGATAAGATTCCTTACTAGCTATAATATTGTATTAACAAGATTATTATTCTTACATTCCTGAGAGTATTGGATTAAAAAAAGATGTTTTGTGGTATAATCTCTAATTCAATTAATAATACCTTCTTGAGCCTGTAGTTCATTTGTAACCATAATTGCAAAATGTTAGGACAAGCTCAGAAGTAGTGGCACATATCTGCAAGCTCTGTGCAACATTTAGGGCAAGAATGTACCTTTTTAGTGTGACGCTCGCCATGCTGTAGGAATCAAGGTTTTATAAATTAATTTTAAGATATTCTGTATATCTCTAATCTTGATATCTGACAAATCTTTCTGCCATTTACTATGTATTTCTACCAATTGCTGACTATTAAGAAAAGCGTTCACTAGGTAATATAGATGGGAGATAGAATAAACCCCTTTCCGATATAATTTTATCTTACTGCCTAGTATTCCCAGTGACCAATCTGACTCATACTTATATAATGTCTGATTTGCAGATACGCAAAAAAAAAACCTTTTCTGGGTAATTGAATTGCAAGATTATTAAAAGTAAAAATTATTGAGTCAGGCCTCAGAAACTGTTTAACCAGTTTAAGCCCTCTGTTCTTCCATTGTTTGATTACCTCATAACAAAGACCCAGTATAAACTCAGAATTCCCCATAATCGTTAAACATTTAGTACAGAAAGGATTTATATTAATTTCTAAGCAATATTTCTGCCACGCTAAGATTATATTTTTAATAGATAATAAATTAGTGACATGTAATTTGGAAAATAGACAATGTAGAATAGCATTTAATTTAAAAGGTGCTATCATATTAGTTTCGCAAAAAAAAAACTTAACATGTTCCTGTTCCATAATCCAGTCTATTGCAAATTTAAGCAGAGCTGCTAAATTATAGTATTTAATATTGGGGAATTCTAACCCTGCTGCTTCTCTAGGATGCATCAATTTTTTTAGTGAAATTTGCGGCCTCTTCCCTTTCCAGATAAATTTTGTGCATGTTTGGTAGATTGTGTTCAGATCCGATTTATGTAAAATTAATGGAATATTTTGCAAAAGGAATATTAATTTAGGAAACAGAATGGTTTTAATCAGCATAACTCTATCTATCAGGGAGATTGTGAGATTCATCCAATCCTCAGTCTTCCTTTTACATTACCGAAAAAACGTAGAAAAATGTAGTTCATACCAATCCTACCAAATTACTTCCAAGTATTTAACCTGTTGGACTTCTCTAAATGGATGCTTAATGGTAAGTTTATCTGATTTGTTTATCCATAATAATTCGGATTTCTCTGCATTAATTTTATAGCCTGAAATAGTGCTAAATAATTGGATATCGGCTAATAGCTTTAGTAAAGTTTCTTCTAAATTACTTAAATATAGCAACAGGTCATCTGCATAGAGGGGTAAGACAACATTCTGGCCACCCACTTGATTACCCGTTAAGTGGTGTCTAAGTGAAATTGCTAACGGTTCTAAAGAAATATTAAAAAGAAGTGGTGAGAGTGCACACCCCTGCCTAGTCCCCCCATGCAGATTAAGCCTCTCTTTCACTGCACTATTGACAATAATTGCTGAGGTTGGATTGCTATAAATTAAGTGAATAAATTTGGAAAAATTGCCAAAAACAAACAAATCTTTTTAACGAACAAAATAGATGGTCCCAATTTATATAATTGAATGTCTTCTCGGCATCTACTATCAATATTAGTCAGGCGATTTAACCCTAGATTTTTTTTGTTTAAATTCATTCCAGAAATAATCTAATATCAGCATAGTTTTACCTATATTTTTTTACCGGATTTCTGCCGACCATGAATCCGGCTTGGTTTTCATGGATTAATTTATTAAGATGCAGTTTTAAACGTTTTGCAGTTATTGACGCTAAGAGTTTGTAATCGAAATTAAGAAGTGATATCGGCCTGTAAGAAGATCGTTTTCTAGGTCCTTATCTTTTTTAAGTATTAGGAAGATATTAGATGCTGCAAAATACTGTCAACAGAGTGAGCCTTGGTTATAATATGCATTAAATAAATTATGAAGAGTGGGGGTAATTTGTTCTACCAATATTCTGTAAAATTAAGCATTTGGGCCTGGGGCTTTATTCAGCTTGGAGTGTTTTATTCCATCTACTATTTCCTGTATTGTTATAGGGGTATTCAATTGCTGCACTACTTCCTGTGGCTTTCTAGGCAGATTTAGCCCTTCCCAGAACTCAGCTTTCTGTTCCAGGTCCGGGGTGACTGCTGTAAATAGCTTCTAAAAGAACTCAATAAAAACCTTTTTTATCTCTATGTTAGTTTTACATCTGTTTGAATAATATTCAATTGCCGTGGTTTGACTATTACATTTTTGTCTTGTTATCCTAGCTAAATACTTAGCCGCCCTGCCCCTGAATCCACCATATAATGCTTTTCGGCACAAATCCTCTTGTGTTGCCTTTTGTTTTAAAGAGATCCCTCTGTGTTTTGAAATTTACGTACCAATCCCAATTATTTTTAATTGCGGTGGCGATATCATTATTAAAGCTGTTCCTAACAGTATTACATAACTGTAACTCTCTTTGT
This sequence comes from Bombina bombina, assembly GCF_027579735.1. Taxonomy (NCBI): domain Eukaryota; kingdom Metazoa; phylum Chordata; class Amphibia; order Anura; family Bombinatoridae; genus Bombina; species Bombina bombina. The sequence goes on along the minus strand of NC_069501.1, from coordinate 673,715,283 downwards.
CTTAATTTATTTTTTGAAGACCACACAAATATGATTTAATATCTCCACAGAGCACTGCATTCCCTGTTTCCAAAAATATTTCCACTTTATCTTTGTATACATGATTAAAATCCAAAAAGTCTTTCCATTTATTCCTTAGCCAGTTATGGAAATTAACATTATCTATTTGAATATATAGGTTGTAGTGCTTTAAGTTGAAATTCTAACAAAATGATTGCATGGTCTGAAAGAAGTATATCTTTTATATCCGTCTCTATTTCTAAGCCAACTAGTGCATCTGAAACCAAAAACATATCTATATGTGATAGATTGGTGGCTCTTAGATATATAAGTAAAGGATTTCACGGATTTTGGATACGCCACATATCTTGTATCCCCACCTTATTACAAAACCTCTTGAAGATACGTGTTTTCCTATCTCTCGTGATCAGATTCTTTTTATTCATTCTGTCCAGATTAGGCATTGCCATGAAGTTAAAATCACCTTTGATTATTAGATTCTTCCCCCTAAAATCTAATAAATTAAGTGCCATTGTGTCCCAAACCATATTGGGGCCGTAAATATTGCACAGAGTAAACACAACCTTATCTATTTCAATTGTAATACTTCTGGATCTGATATGTTATCTAAGATTGGATTGCCACACCCTTCTTCCTTTCACAGCCAGAGTCTGCAATAACTCAATAACTTCCCCAACCAATTTGCACCTAAGTTTCAGTGTTTCTTGTTCTTTCAGGTGTGTTTCCTGTAACATTACCACATCTGGCTTATGTTGACCAAGATGTTTAATTATGGCCTTCCTCTTGATTGGGGATGTAATACCCCCAATATTCCATGATAGAAATCTAAGAATCCTTCTGAGTTTATATTAAACATTTAAAATTAACACGTAAAGAGGGCGGAGGTAAAAACAGAGGGGAGAAGGGAAGAGAGGGAATTTTTTTTATTTTGGATACAGACACGTTTCCTTGACAAGTAAAAATGCTCCCCCATTCTTTAGTAGTATTGGCATATTATACATAAAAAAACAAGAAAAAAAACAAAAATCATAACACTTCATTCCCCAATTTCCATCTAGTATTGTAACACATTTAGTTTTCTATTCTACCCCATTATCCTTGCAGAAATGTTGTGTTTATGAGAAATTATTTAGTATTTTAGTATCCCTATTAATGAGCAGTACTAGTTTGCTGAGTATGTAAGTCTAACATTAAAATTTGCTTTCATAATCTTAGAGCAATAGGGAGACATCTCCTCTTAGCTGAAGTTTCCGCTGAGAAATTTTTGAATATTAGAATCTTATTTTGCTCTATAAACAATGGGTTATTTTTCCTAAAGCATCTAAGAAAATTAATTTTATCCTAGAAATTCAGGAATATAACAACTATAGCCCTGGGTTTAGTTGAGCCATCTGGATTTTTACATATTGGGCCTATCCTGTGGACTCTTTCAATCTGTACTGGCTCGGCGAGCGATTGCATCTTAATTAAATGGGTTAGAGTATCTGATATAAACTGCATTAAGTCTTGAAAATCTTGAAAATGGTAATCCAATAATTCTGATGTTCCGCCGAGAGTGGTCCTCTAAATCCTCCATTCTTGCCTGTAATGCTGCAATATTTTTATTATGATTTATATTATCATGTTCTATTTGATTGGCCCTGTCTTCCAAATCAGACACCCTTGCCTCAACTTGATTCAACCAGGCAGCAAATTGTCTAACCTCATTTGTCAGACTGTTAATCTCTTGTTTTATCTCATACTTAAGAGAATCAAGCTGGGGATTGATTAGTTGGGATATTTGTGTGACTATGTAAGTTATTCCCTCGCCTGAAGTGATGCTATCAGCCTGCTCTGGGATCTAAACTATTTTCAGTACTTGGGCATGGTTGGTGAATTACCTTTATTTTGTGTTAAATATCTTTCCATGAAGGTGAAATGTGGAAGTAAACACCCACACAAACAAAATAGAAAAAAAAAAAAAAATACAAATTACGTGCACGTGAAAAACAGAAAAAGACAATTAATTCCTATATTCTAAAGGACAAATACCATCCTGAAATTTTAACGTGATGATAAAATATTGATGAGATAAAATTTGGAGCATTGACGCCCGTATGCGATTAATACCAGTGACCACTCCTTAGCTCATAAGGGGCATTAACTTCTAATGCCCTTTGCGGCTTACTAACACCTACAAACTAGGCAGGATACAAAGAAGAATAAAAACCACCTTGTGTTAATACATAATTCTAGAGCAGTTTCTGGTAAATAAAACAACACATAAAAGTCAAATTAAGATTACACATACTCCAGAATTATCAGTGTCTAAGGTCTATTGCCACCTGCTAACCGTAGAGAAAATACATAATCTTAGGTTATTCAACAGTTTTGGTCAAAATCTGTCCATTTATAATTTGACTCAAAAACTTCTGTATACTTTCTTCAAAGGACCTATTAACTTCCCTCATAGCTTCTTAGAGCAAACTGTATAAGCCTAGGTGCTTTTATCAATGTGAGATTTCTGTAAGATAAATATTCAATGTCCCACAGTACAACGTCACTGCCTGTCGTATTTTAGCCAAGTCAGTAGCAATTCACTCCTACCCTTCCGTAGGGTCTTGGGAGGATTGACTAATGTGCAGAGAGATGAGTCTCCAGTAATGTAAATATATCTAACCAAGGAGATATTAACTTCTGATGTTTATTCACTTTGTGAAGTTTACAGCTGTAAGTATTTCACTTTGTGAAGTTCACAACTATAAGTCAATCCTACTCTGTGCCAGGGTCATGGGAGGTATATTACTGTAAAAGCAAGCCTTCAGATTTATTGTGTGTGCTTTTGGCCATTCAGGGGAGGATCCACAATATGTAATTCATATGCTAGTAATAAAATACACTCCTACCCAATAAGGTTATGGGAGCGCCCCCAATCTCATTCAGTCCTGTCCGGGTCATAGACACGTGGGGACACAAATATGCTGTGTTCGCAATATAATTGTAAACATTGTTTGTCAGAGCCTGCTTTTTCCCAAATTTAGTATGGTAAATTATCTCTTTATTTCTCCCAGGCACTGTCTGCAGTTATCACAGTTTAGCAATCACTTATCCCTTTTACAAACGGCATTAGGGTTTGTAAAGCACTTTTAAATTGCCCTCCAATCATGAAACTTAAATTATATGTGTGGTCCATATTCCCACTATATTCTCAACAAGTTGCCACCCAAACAGAAAACTCACAGCTTCTCCAGTTTTAACTGGCACCCAGTACTTTATGGCCAGTCAGATGTTTACAAATTGTGAGATTATTTAATCTGGGACACAGTACCTTACATGTGCAGATCCACCACCACAACACGTCTGTTCGATTATTGTGCTACCTGGGCATCTGCAGCCGTTCTTACCGCTGTTGTCTGGCGTGACCTTTAGTTTAGGTCAATTCGTCTGCAAGGGCTTTTGTCGAATCAAAACTTGGAAAAATATGTGGGAATAAGGAACTCACACTTATAACGTTCAAGCAAACAAAAAAGTTCAGAAACATGAGTGCCTCTGATATTATGCATATAATAGTGTGCTAAGTTACTCGATGAACCCTCAATATACTGGTAATCAGTGATATTCAGCAATAATACACTGTTAGTTAAGTACCGGGTTCCAGTAATAAAGTGTGAAACAAATCATGCTCCCATATAGTAGTCAGTCCATACAGAACCTCCAATAGAAAATCTCATACACCTTCCCTTGTGTTGGATTGGAGGACTCTAGATATCAAGAGCCGAGTGAGTTACACAATGAAATAAAAACTGTCCTGTTGTGTTAATAAAAAGTTGAATAATAGACAAAAAAGATGAGCAGTGAGGTGACAGTTACTAATGTTCATCAATAAACTCAAAAGCCACTCTTGAGGAAATAGCGAATCACCATCCATATATTTAAACACAGATACCTAGGTAGGTGAGACTTACTTTTAGTATTTGGCACTGTCCTCACGGCAACCACTCTCAGACCTAATCGCCTTCTGTATTTATCACAGACCAGGCGACTGGTACTATTTAGTGGGCTTTTCGGGTGTAAATCACTACCCGACTTATCTGGACAATGTCTCACAACACACGGCACAAGCCGTCACAGAGTTTTCACTCACCCCCTAGTGCTGTTATTTTTGATGCGGTGGCTTCATTCGTCCTCACGGAGAAGAAATGCTTCAGACGCTTCTCACGTCCGCAGTTAGCTCCCGGCAGTAGCGTAGCCACTCCAAACTCCTAGGCCCCCAACAAACCAGGGACCACGTGATCGAATCCTCCAATCGGATACGTCCTCAGTAGGCAGAGTAATCAGTCCGAACAAATTGCAGGCTAAATGAGAACAGCAGTAGGCAGTAATCCAAGGGTTATAGTGCGGTACTGTGTGTCTATGAGAACAGAGTGAGAGATTCAGAAAGCGGGTCCCTGTACCCACTTGAAAATAAGCATTGGAAAAGGAGAAAAATGACTGATCCTCACTCAGGTCATAAACGAACAATTCTTTAATCCATATTATTTAAAAATAGGAAACAGGACATGACAAAAACATGCAGCCAAGCTGAAACGTCTGACCGGTTTCGGTCACACAGGACCGTAATCATAGACACAATAACACACACATGTAACTACCTTTAAAAAAGGTTAAAACCACAATGATTGGTTAATAACAATTGCCACATGACAAACACTTTAATACAATTGAATGCATAATAAAGATATGAGAAGAAAACCTATGTATAATTTTGATTCAAACTGTATACCCTAGATTAGTATACAATGAATATTCAAGAGAGCTATCTTTAATAATAATTAATATACTACTCAGAACAAATTCAGTAAACATCAGAGGGAAGGATAAGAGTTAAACTTAACAGACCAAATTATCATTATAGATATGAGATTGAATTTGATTTAACAGTAAATAATTAGTCTGGCCATTATTTAGTATTATTAAACTTAACGTTCAAAATATACTGTCGTTGAATACAGCTGCCAATATTAACCAGCACTAATGATGTCATAATTCACCTGTGCCAAAAATTGAGTATATCATGTTCAGAATTGAAACCTACTGGAACCAAACAATTTAGTTTGAATATCCAGTAGGTTTCTTGTCTGCATAGGGAGGTTAGCCTATCCCCTCCCCTAGGGGACTTGGGGATTTGCTCTATTGCTTGCCATTTGAAAGTAGTGACATCACCATAGTGAACATCTAGAAAGTGTCTAGAAAGGGCAGAACATGGTTTATCACCTGAGATATAGGATAGATGTTCCCTAATTCTAGTACCTACATCCCTGGTCGTTCTACCTACATAGGATTTTGAGCAGCAGATGCACTCAATAAGATAGACAATGTAGGTACTCCTACAATTAATGCATCCCTTAGTGTTGAATACCTCTCCAGAATGGCCAGATATAAATGATCTGCCCACCCTGATATGGTCACAAGAGGTGCATGTACGTCTGCCACATCTGTAAGTACCTTCATGTGTCAACCATGAGTTACTGACAGATGGTTCCTTCAGTAGACTTGGAGATAGCATGTTACCCAGTGAGGCAGCTCGCCTCGCTACAAACATACAACCTCCCTCAACTTTATCCCTCAATTGCTTATCTCCCATCAGAATCGGAAGATTTTTCGCAATAATCTTACACACATCTTCGTACTGATTAGAGAACTGGGTTACAAATTTTGGTTTGATGTTAGTGGATGGGGGCTTCCTTTTATTAGAAACATCTCTTAGCATAGCTGCCCTGTCCATTTTCTTTACCTCAGACTGAGCTTTGTATACAACCTCTCGTGGGTAACCTCTTTGTCTAAGCCTTCTGCACAGGTCCCCACTTTCCCTCTTGAAATCACTTTGCTGGGTACAATTGCGTCGCACCCTCATGAATTGGCCTTTAGCAATACCGCCAAAGACATGCTCAGGATGACTGCTTTTGGCATGCAACACAGTGTTACCAGCAATAGGCTTCCTATAGAGGGACGAAACAACCTTATTCTCAGCTGGGACACCTTTAAGGACTATATCCAAAAAACAGATTTCAGTTTTATTCCACTCAAAGGTGAACTGAATGTCAACCTCATTTGTGTTCAGATAGTCCACATACCTCTTAGCAGAGGTATGATCACCTGACCAAATCATGAGCAGGTCATCAATATAGCGAATGTACTTGATCACTTGATCTGAGGGATTTATGCTACTATCTCCATAGACGTGGGCCCTCTCCCACCACCCCATAAAGAGGTTGGCATAGGATGGGGCAAATTTGGCCCCCATAGCCGTCCCACGTCTCTGGAGGTAGTAGCGACCCTGAAACATAAAAAAATTATGTTCAAGCAAAAATTTAACAGATCCCACAATAAATTCTTTCATTCCATCTGAAAGATCCGTATAAAGGTCTAAATAGAATTCAATAGCTCTCAGGCCATGTGTGTGAGGGATGGATGAGTATAAGGAGACAACATCAATTGTCAACCAACTATACTCCTCTTTCCAAGACACATCCTCCATCACACACATGGCATCGGTAGTGTCCCTGATGTAACTTGGGAGCCTTTTCACCAAGGGTTGAAGAAAATGATCAACCCACTTGGATAATGGTTCTAATAAAGAGCCAATACCGGCCACAATCGGCCTACCTTTCACATTAATAATACTCTTATGAATCTTTGGTAGGTGGTGGAAGATGGGAACAACCGGATTATTGACAATCATTGTTTCAGCAGTTGCATAATCAATTATCCCATCCTCCACCGCCTCATCCACCCAATGTCTCAGTTCATTTGAGTATTTCAATGTTGGATTCCCTGGTAAACCAAGGTAGGTGTCACAGTCTTCTAGCTGGCGAAGGGCCTCGTTCACATAATACTCTTTGTCCATGACAACCACATTGCCACCCTTGTCTGATTGCTTAATCACAATCTGATCATTATTCTTTAAATCAGTCAAAGCTGATTTCTCTTTAAGAGTGAGATTATGGGGCCCCACTGTGGCCGTCATGGACAAATTAGTAAGGTCCTCCACCACTCTTTTGTGGAAGACTTCCAGCGCCTTACCTCGTACTTGCATAGGATAAAAAGTAGATGGTGATTTAAGTTTGGGGATAGACGTTACAGAACCCATGTTACCAATATTTCCCTCGTTAGATAAACTTTCAAGGGACAACAGTGTACAAGTATCCCTGAAGTCTAAATTTCCAGATGTTCTGATTGACAAATCCCTTCTCATATCCAGAGTATCAATAATGGGCTCTGAACCTGAAAAGTACTTGTGAACCGTAAGGTCTCTAATTAATTTGTTAACATCTACAATTGTTTGAAAAAGATCAAACTTTTTAGCTGGAACAAATCCGAGACCATAGTTAAGGACCCTACGCTCAAAGTCAGTAAGACAATGTTTGGAAATATTAATAACAGCATCTAGACATACTTGTTCTGTTTTCTGGTTCTCACGGCCCTTAAGGGGTATCTCTGTTGTTCCTGGTCCCCTGTCTTTTGGTTTGACTTTCTCATATTCTGCTTGCTCCCTCCCCCCCCTTCGGGTGGGTCCTGAGCCCCCTGAAAAACCTGAGGTTTAGAGCACTGTGACTGATTGGACCCCAATTTTAATTTTGGTTTTGCTCCTTGTTGAGCCGAGTTTGGAGTGGCTACGCTACTGCCGGGAGCTAACTGCGGACGTGAGAAGCGTCTGAAGCATTTCTTCTCCGTGAGGACGAATGAAGCCACCGCATCAAAAATAACAGCACTAGGGGGTGAGTGAAAACTCTGTGACGGCTTGTGCCGTGTGTTGTGAGACATTGTCCAGATAAGTCGGGTAGTGATTTACACCCGAAAAGCCCACTAAATAGTACCAGTCGCCTGGTCTGTGATAAATACAGAAGGCGATTAGGTCTGAGAGTGGTTGCCGTGAGGACAGTGCCAAATACTAAAAGTAAGTCTCACCTACCTAGGTATCTGTGTTTAAATATATGGATGGTGATTCGCTATTTCCTCAAGAGTGGCTTTTGAGTTTATTGATGAACATTAGTAACTGTCACCTCACTGCTCATCTTTTTTGTCTATTATTCATATATTCCCTGATTATGAGGTGCTTTGGCATAGTTCAGCAGTGATTTTGCCTTTGTTCATACTGGGTATAGTGTGTTTACAATAACGGTACTGTGTGCATCAATCACATATATATTTAAGTTGGACTATAATAATTAGCTCCCTATAGTTTATAGGTGGTAGCTATGGAGGACCAAGAGGGACAGGCAATTTCACTTTTTACTGATATTGACGAAGATAATTTGGATTCTTTAGACCTGGAGGATGTATTTAAATTTGACTCCCCAAATATTAAATTGGGAGACCTTTTCCAGGACTTTGAATATCTAAAGCTTAAAGAACAGAAGTTGAAGTGGGACAAATGGATTCTCAATAAGTATTTACAATTAAAAATGGTGCCCAGAGGGCTTAGGATAAATAAATTTCCAACTTATGATGTGAAAGATCAGGACTTTATTGATCGTTGGAACCATGCTCTCACCAGTTGCTCACTAACTCTGATCTCATTGCTTATAGAGTATAAGGATATGCTATTGATAGAAGTAAAGTCTAGACTTGATAAAATTTACTCTGATATGGAAAGGTTTAGGGAGTATGAGGTCTATTCAAGATTTGATGCAATCTTTAAAAAGACAATTGAGGAATCCAAGAAATTGGTCATTCAAATTAAGCATACCAAATTCTTGCGTGACCAAAAGGATTATACCTCAGGTAATGTCTATATTTGGCGGCGACGCCAAAGAAATAGACAGTGGTCTAATTTAGAGGAATTTGAGCATACTACTGATAATACCATTCCCTATATAAGTAAAAGTAAAAACAAGAACAAGAGAAGAAGGGGCCAGAGATATAATAAACAGAATAAAGTAACAGGAATTGAATTAGAACAGGATGGTAATAAGAAAGTGTCATTTGTGAATTTAGGGGGTGATACCTCTGAGGAGGATAGGTTTGCCTCAAGTTATGAGGGAGGCTCTAGTGATGATCAAGCATCTGAGTTTGAGAATCAATTAGAAACAGTATGTGCTTCAACCTCCACGGATGTTCCCTTTAAGGGAATATTAAAGAATTCGGCTCAACAAGGAGCAAAACCAAAATTAAAATTGGGGTCCAATCAGTCACAGTGCTCTAAACCTCAGGTTTTTCAGGGGGCTCAGGACCCACCCGAAGGGGGGGGGAGGGAGCAAGCAGAATATGAGAAAGTCAAACCAAAAGACAGGGGACCAGGAACAACAGAGATACCCCTTAAGGGCCGTGAGAACCAGAAAACAGAACAAGTATGTCTAGATGCTGTTATTAATATTTCCAAACATTGTCTTACTGACTTTGAGCGTAGGGTCCTTAACTATGGTCTCGGATTTGTTCCAGCTAAAAAGTTTGATCTTTTTCAAACAATTGTAGATGTTAACAAATTAATTAGAGACCTTACGGTTCACAAGTACTTTTCAGGTTCAGAGCCCATTATTGATACTCTGGATATGAGAAGGGATTTGTCAATCAGAACATCTGGAAATTTAGACTTCAGGGATACTTGTACACTGTTGTCCCTTGAAAGTTTATCTAACGAGGGAAATATTGGTAACATGGGTTCTGTAACGTCTATCCCCAAACTTAAATCACCATCTACTTTTTATCCTATGCAAGTACGAGGTAAGGCGCTGGAAGTCTTCCACAAAAGAGTGGTGGAGGACCTTACTAATTTGTCCATGACGGCCACAGTGGGGCCCCATAATCTCACTCTTAAAGAGAAATCAGCTTTGACTGATTTAAAGAATAATGATCAGATTGTGATTAAGCAATCAGACAAGTGTGGCAATGTGGTTGTCATGGACAAAGAGTATTATGTGAACGAGGCCCTTCGCCAGCTAGAAGACTGTGACACCTACCTTGGTTTACCAGGGAATCCAACATTGAAATACTCAAATGAACTGAGACATTGGGTGGATGAGGCGGTGGAGGATGGGATAATTGATCATGCAACTGCTGAAACAATGATTGTCAATAATCCGGTTGTTCCCATCTTCCACCACCTACCAAAGATTCATAAGAGTATTATTAATGTGAAAGGTAGGCCGATTGTGGCCGGTATTGGCTCTTTATTAGAACCATTATCCAAGTGGGTTGATCATTTTCTTCAACCCTTGGTGAAAAGGCTCCCAAGTTACATCAGGGACACTACCGATGCCATGTGTGTGATGGAGGATGTGTCTTGGAAAGAGGAGTATAGTTGGTTGACAATTGATGTTGTCTCCTTATACTCATCCATCCCTCACACACATGGCCTGAGAGCTATTGAATTCTATTTAGACCTTTATACGGATCTTTCAGATGGAATGAAAGAATTTATCGTGGGATCTGTTAAATTTTTGCTTGAACATAATTTTTTTATGTTTCAGGGTCGCTACTACCTCCAGAGACGTGGGACGGCTATGGGGGCCAAATTTGCCCCATCCTATGCCAACCTCTTTATGGGGTGGTGGGAGAGGGCCCACGTCTATGGAGATAGTAGCATAAATCCCTCAGATCAAGTGATCAAGTACATTCGCTATATTGATGACCTGCTCATGATTTGGTCAGGTGATCATACCTCTGCTAAGAGGTATGTGGACTATCTGAACACAAATGAGGTTGACATTCAATTCACCTTTGAGTGGAATAAAACTGAAATCTGTTTTTTGGATATAGTCCTTAAAGGTGTCCCAGCTGAGAATAAGGTTGTTTCGTCCCTCTATAGGAAGCCTATTGCTGGTAACACTGTGTTGCATGCCAAAAGCAGTCATCCAGAGCATGTCTTTGGCGGTATTGCTAAAGGCCAATTCATGAGGGTGCGACGCAATTGTACCCAGCAAAGTGATTTCAAGAGGGAAAGTGGGGACCTGTGCAGAAGGCTTAGACAAAGAGGTTACCCACGAGAGGTTGTATACAAAGCTCAGTCTGAGGTAAAGAAAATGGACAGGGCAGCTATGCTAAGAGATGTTTCTAATAAAAGGAAGCCCCCATCCACTAACATCAAACCAAAATTTGTAACCCAGTTCTCTAATCAGTACGAAGATGTGTGTAAGATTATTGCGAAAAATCTTCCGATTCTGATGGGAGATAAGCAATTGAGGGATAAAGTTGAGGGAGGTTGTATGTTTGTAGCGAGGCGAGCTGCCTCACTGGGTAACATGCTATCTCCAAGTCTACTGAAGGAACCATCTGTCAGTAACTCATGGTTGACACATGAAGGTACTTACAGATGTGGCAGACGTACATGCACCTCTTGTGACCATATCAGGGTGGGCAGATCATTTATATCTGGCCATTCTGGAGAGGTATTCAACACTAAGGGATGCATTAATTGTAGGAGTACCTACATTGTCTATCTTATTGAGTGCATCTGCTGCTCAAAATCCTATGTAGGTAGAACGACCAGGGATGTAGGTACTAGAATTAGGGAACATCTATCCTATATCTCAGGTGATAAACCATCTTCTGCCCTTTCTAGATGTTCACTATGGTGATGTCACTACTTTCAAATGGCAAGCAATAGAGCAAATCCCCAAGTCCCCTAGGGGAGGGGATAGGCTAACCTCCCTATGCAGACAAGAAACCTACTGGATATTCAAACTAAATTGTTTGGTTCCAGTAGGTTTCAATTCTGAACATGATATACTCAATTTTTGGCACAGGTGAATTATGACATCATTAGTGCTGGTTAATATTGGCAGCTGTATTCAACGACAGTATATTTTGAACGTTAAGTTTAATAATACTAAATAATGGCCAGACTAATTATTTACTGTTAAATCAAATTCAATCTCATATCTATAATGATAATTTGGTCTGTTAAGTTTAACTCTTATCCTTCCCTCTGATGTTTACTGAATTTGTTCTGAGTAGTATATTAATTATTATTAAAGATAGCTCTCTTGAATATTCATTGTATACTAATCTAGGGTATACAGTTTGAATCAAAATTATACATAGGTTTTCTTCTCATATCTTTATTATGCATTCAATTGTATTAAAGTGTTTGTCATGTGGCAATTGTTATTAACCAATCATTGTGGTTTTAACCTTTTTTAAAGGTAGTTACATGTGTGTGTTATTGTGTCTATGATTACGGTCCTGTGTGACCGAAACCGGTCAGACGTTTCAGCTTGGCTGCATGTTTTTGTCATGTCCTGTTTCCTATTTTTAAATAATATGGATTAAAGAATTGTTCGTTTATGACCTGAGTGAGGATCAGTCATTTTTCTCCTTTTTTAATAAAAAGTTGTCAACAAAGAACTGCAGCGATAGCTGTAAATTGATTTATTGGTTTACTCACAATTCCCCGGTCCTGTGTATTGCGGCTGGAATTCACACAGCTGGAATCCACACAGCATTCAATGCAGCTTGCTTGAATAGAATTTCTCCCAGTAAAGCTCAGCTGTCCTCAGATGGTGAAACCAAACCGCCGTATCCACACAGCACCCTCGGTCTGTTAGTTAGACTACGTAGAATGTTCCCCTGTAAGGCCCTATACCCGACCCGTGCTCACCAATAGGCCACAATAATGTGTGCAACAATGGAGGAGGTAAGGAGCACCGAGCTGGTAGGGTTAAAAAATATATATTTTATTGATTATAATATAAAAAACATAAGGGTTACATATACCCTAGGTAAAACCTTAGTACAGGATCTCGGAAACAAAAACAATATCTGACATGTTTTGGCTTGTAGCCGTACTCGTGTAGCCTCTGTGTAAAAAAAAAAATTCACACGCTAAACTTTAAAACCTTTCCTACTCTCTGATTGGGTAGAGGACACACACCTTTTAACCTAATGACCAATCAAAATGTCCCTGTGTGATAAGTTGCCTCCCAAAAACGCCTGCGACACTATATGTGGGAGTATGTACATATATATGGAGGAAACACACCCTCTCCTAGCTCACGGGCTATAGTGAGAGATATTTGTTTAAATAATAAATGAGTACCACTTATACATTCAATTATGAAAAAAATGGGGTATATGATAGTGCTAATATACAAGATCCGGCAAACATACTACAGCCCTGCTCTATATCTATATGCGCTGCAATAATAACTAAACTACTTTGAGATGTATATCCTCATACTGGGTATTTGCTAGACCATTTATTACAGGGATCAGTTGGTGACTTAATAGCTCAATAAAACTGTAAAATAATATGATACGGGACTTCTCACATGAATCCCTAAACATAAATCACCTCCCACTAGGTACAAACCACCCAAATAATGGCCAAGAGTTACAACACTAATTGGGATATATAAGTGACCAAAATGCCCAGACGTAGAAAACGTCCAGACCAATTAGTTATTTGTATATACAATTACATTACCTAAGCACCAATCACATTACTGTTAGATTACCTCTGCATTTGGTATACCTTGGGGTATACTTAGCTTATCACTTTAAATGTATTTATAGATTCGCTTTTTAATATTTTAACATAGTATTGATCAGTGGCCACTGGATATTTTTATTACAAGTTCTACTGTATGTATGTTTATTGTGTAATTTTACATATATATTTTAATCAAAGTGTGGACACACACTAGAGTGTGTCAGAATTAAAGCATTTTTTAACCTCAAATATATCTTATTAACACACCTTGCCTATCATTGGTGCTTTGAACACCCCACACCTACTACTGTTTCCTTTGGCTAGCTAGGTAGCCTTTGTTCAAAGCTATAGGTCACATAGGGTCTTTGGCGCTAATTCCACACACAACTATATCCATGATAGGTTTATCTAGGCAAGTTCATGAGCAGCAAAGAACCTACGTTCTATCTGCTAATTGGTGGCTGCATATATATACTGATTGTCATTGGCTCACAAATGTGTTCAGTTAGAAACCAGTAGTGCATTACTGCTCCTTCAACAAATAATACCAAGAGAATGACACAAATTAGATAATAAAAGTAAATTAGAAAGTTGTTTACAATTGTATTCTCTATCTGAATCATGAAAGAAAAAATTTGGGTACGGCGTTGGTCGTTAAGGGGTTAAAGGAACGGGAAACCCCAAAATTTTCTTTTGCTATTCAGATAGAAAATACATTTTTAAACAACTTTCCAATTTACTTTGATTATCACATTTGCTTCATTCTCTTGGTATCCTTTGCTGGAAAAACACAGACGGCTAGCTAAACACATTTAGTTATCCAATCATGAGAGACAAATGTGTGCAGGCACCAATCAGCAGCTAGCTCCCACTAGTGTAGTATATGTGCGTATTATTTTTCAACAAGGAATACCAAGAGAACACAGCACATTTGAAACTAGAAGTGAATTTAAAAGTGCCTTAAAATGACGTGCTATATCTGAATGATGGAAAGTTTAATTTTGTCTTTTATATCCTTTTAACACAAAAACACCATTACTTATTTTTAAATGAGACAAAGTAACTTTGTGGGTTATTAATTTGTATCAATATTGGCAGCTAAATTATGAGTAACTATATATAATTGGTACTGCATATTCAGAGGATCTAGAAATGATTTGTTAAATACTGTATAACATTTAGAATATACAAAAATATTTTTCACCATTATCTTAATCCTAAAATGAACTTTAAAACATTATATAAAATCTAAATCGGTGTTGGGAAAAATAAAACAATACAGTTTCCCTTGTAGGTGTTCGCCTAAACTGAAGCAACGTCATGAAATAAGACTGAATTGTGTGATTTAGGGTTTGTATTGATTTACACGTTTGCCATTTTTAACAGCTCATTCAAAAGTTTAAATCATGCAGTTCTCGATCGAACTTAAACATTATTGGGGGAAACGTTCCACTTTAAATACAACATAAGCATTGATTTTGATTCGTAAGAAAACATTGACTCTCGACAGCCACAAACCCACAACACTCGCAACTAATGCTGATGGATCCCGGCGCCCTTCAATGACGTCAGTACGCCACATCTTGCATTTTCGTCCGCCCAACATTTTGGTCGTTGTGCCTTTAACGCATCTTTGTGACGTCATCGTCTTCGTGTGTGCTTACTTCCCTGGATTTAAAGGGAAAGCTTACGGCAAGTGGCTTGTGGAGGCCTTTATTCATCCTCGGGCTTTCCTGAACTCCCCCCGCCCAACAATAGCGGAGGAGGAGGGCGGCGAGGTGAGCATATACGTTGCATTCAGGGTCAATAGTTTCGCAAGCCAGCTTTTGTTTATAAAGCTAGTTAATTATGCCATTAAATCCTTATTATACAGCTGCTTCGGTGAGCTGTTTGCTCTGTTAATATGGCAATGCCCCATACTGAGACCTGGCCACTGATTCATTTCACATTGTGCGTGTTGTACAATTCCTACTATTGTAACTCTCAGTCACCTTGCTAGTGCAGTGCTCGGCAGCTCGTAGTGATAAGCACATTGTTAGCTTATAAAAGATCATTACGGTCACTGGTACTGCAGGCTATTTTTAATGTATACATAGATCACATATATATGTGTTTCACGAGTATGTATTTGATAGTACTGTGTCCAGCCCCATGTCCTATAGTGTGTTATATCTTGTTGCTATGAAAATAACTGTGATCACTAAAATAAGATTTTAATAAACACACTGATCTATAATATATCGTGATCCTTCCCAATATAGTACTATTCTACACAAGGAGTTTTTTTTTTTTTTTTTTAAGTAAAAATCACTGTACTCAGGGTTTCCACATCACTGAGAGGCTCAGCAGCTGTTGTGTAATAAGATCTACCGTTGTGTGTAGTAAGAAAAGAAGTATATATTACACTGGGAGTTCATAAATCACAACAGCAGTCATGATACCACACTTTAACTGCTTCTTGGGATATTTTGAAACTATATATAACAATAAAATATATATGTCTATAAAATTCTTACCTTCGTGTTATACAATCCTTCAGATCACTTCTCTTTCATATGAAAGTGTCAAGTGCTGATATGTCTAAGTCCCCACTGAATAAACTTGAGCTGCTTGCGTTGGTATCATATGTGCAAATTATGTTGCAAATTAATTGCTTCTTTAAAAAAACTGCTTGGGGAATTTAGAATAGAGTAAGTGAAAATATCACATGGGTATTTGGAAGCCTTCTGATTGTATAAACCATTAGTGGCAACAAATGCAGGCGTTACAAAGTTCCTTATATATGAATCCAAAATTTTCTTTCATAATTCAGCTAGGGCATATTTTATGCAATTTAAAGGGACACTGAACCCAAATGTTTTCTTCCGTGATTCAGATAGAGCATTACATTTTAAGCAACTTTCTAATTTACTCATAGGGCTCGATTTATCAAACTTTGTTCAAGATCGCCGTTCTGTTCTCCGTCAAGTACTCTGCATATCGCCATCCGATAGGCGCACATGTGCGCCATTATTTATCATAAAAGGGGTCGTATTTCTACATTACTTTCCAAAGGCGAGATGTGGCGTGATATTGATAAATCTCGCCGCTATTCATATATTTGCGCCATATTTATTATTAAAAATTTGTTAAATTAAAGCGCATATGAGAAATAAATGTGAATTCTCATTGATTACTTTTTAATTTGTATTGTTCAGTTATCAATGTTACAAATTCGATGTGTGCTTTTCAATAAACACAAAATTTATTTATATTTACGATAATCGCTAACAATGTTTTAAAAATTTGAATATAATAATTGTGATCAACATTCTCTCACATATAAATCTCTAGTTAAAGGTAAGGTAAAGTTTATATTTATTGACCTCATTTATTTAAAATAAATATCAATAATAAGGTAGTCGCTAACTTTTTTTTTTTCGCTTTACATTCTTTATTTTACCTGTAATCCAATCTTTGTATATGCAGCCGTTATATTCAATCCTCCTCCCCCATGCCACTTCCGTCTTTAACGCTGTTATTACAGGAACCGTTCTCACCCCTTTGTCTTAGTCAGGTCAATGCGCGTTCACAGAGGCACTATCTTATGCGCATGCGCAAATTCACCCCTGGTTAGAAAGAAGCAAACTAAGTGATCGCTACACCGCTAGCACTGTGCATGCGCTACTCGCGAACGAGCACAGTTTGAAGAGGCTTGAGTCTAGTCCAGTGCATGCGCTCAATAGACGAGTGACGTCGGGATTGATGGGCTAAACCCCTGAAGGGGAAAATGCCAATTGGAGGGTTATATTGAAAGCGGATGTCAATCAAATAAAGGAAAATGTCGGGCAGACGAAATATTGTACACAGGACATAAAAAACAGGTACAGAAAGGTAGATTTATGCGTGATATTTGTGAATTGATGAATGAAACTTATGTTTATTTTTTATTATCGTACAAATAGCGTTAAGTACTGGTGTCAACTTTACCTTACCTTTAAATGGTAAGATTAAAATTTAATGTTGAAAATAACACAATTTTTTGATATCTACTTTATTATTTGTTGTATCAATGTTTATATTACTTAAGAAAGCACATCAAGATCTCATTAAAAATTGTATTAAAAATTACATCTTTGTATTAACTTTTGAACTACTTATCTAAACATGAGTTTGTGTATTTCAAAGATATAACCCAACCCTTTGATCTATCCCAACTCTTATATTTATATCCACCTCCCCCCTCAGCATTAATATAGTTTTTTTTAGATTAAATAAACACACACACACCTTTAAATCGAAAAATATATGGATTTATTGAAAACCAAAATAAAAGTTATTTTCATATCATAATAATTTTTTTTATTTAAAAATGAAAAGAAATAATGTTTTGCTTTATTGTTCCTAATTAAAAGGATTGATATTTTTCTCTTAAGTTTTGCACTTTTATGTATGTCCTCATCAAATTATTTTCAACTTCCAGCAGGGTATCCAAAATTTCTTTTTTGTTGATAGATATTTCTTGATCTTCAGGCACTATACCAATGAGAAATAGAAAAATAGTTATGTCATGAATTGAATACATTTCAGTTTTTAGTATTACAAGAAATACTGTTTTATCTAATGCTAACAAGAAACACAGACAAAGACTAATATCTTGTTAGAAGGTTTTATCCACACCTCTGTTGTTATTTAAAAGCATGTCATCTTGATAATACTGTGTACACGCACATGCATCTTTTGTTCCACACAATAGTGAAAGCTAAAGATTGTTATGATACAAAAGAACTCACTCCAATCATAAAATTCCGTTACATTGGATGAATTAGATTGCATTTCTTCTTCATGTTCAAGGTTCTGTCCTTCATCTTGAATAGCTGAAAGACATACATAATTATAACAGGAATACTTATGTAATAGAACAATGCTGATTGAAATCCATATCTCTTTTCAATAATTATTCACTAAAACAAAAGTTCTATTTTAGTACAAATAATGACATATAAGGAGTGACTGAATAGACATATGAACCTACATATATTATTGTCTTGTTGTTGCTCGCTATTTGGTGAATCTTGATTCATATTATTATTTTCCTCTTCAACAATTATATCTTCAATGGCATTTTGGTTTGTATCTTCTTCAATCATGTCTATAATTAATATGATTATAGTCATTAAATAGAATAATTTTATTTATTTGT
This sequence comes from Bombina bombina, assembly GCF_027579735.1. Classification (NCBI taxonomy): domain Eukaryota; kingdom Metazoa; phylum Chordata; class Amphibia; order Anura; family Bombinatoridae; genus Bombina; species Bombina bombina. The sequence continues at coordinate 673,696,672 of NC_069501.1, read as the reverse complement.
AAGATATATGTGAATGAAATCTACCTTCATTGTCAGATTCATCATCAATGATGGGCATTGGCCTTCTGCGACGTTGTCGCCTCTTTTTTTTTTTTTTTTCCCTTTTTTTAAAAATTATGAACATATAAATGTTAATATCAATGATGAGTTATCTTAATATTAAACATTTTAGTAACTATATTCATACCTGTTGTAATTATAGCCTCAGACTCCAGAAAAACAGTCGGTAGTGGATCACAATCAGCTTCTGGACTGGATGGATTCCATTTTATTGGGCGCAGATAACGGGGCCTTTTTCTATTTTTGACTGTAAAAAATTGAAATACAATTGTATTTATATTGCTAATCGATTGTACAGTACAACATCAGACTGAAACAATTACATTGTTAATAATGTTTCACAAACCGCAATAAAGCTGAAATGGATACAAAATTTGCAATTATATTTTTGTACTGTCAGTATATTTATGAAAATCTTAGCAGTGCTATCCAAATAATATATATAAGTTTATGGCAGGGTTATAAACACAATACAAAGAAATAGAAACCCTTATCAACCATGCACCTACTAGACCATACAATTAATATAAATATCTGAATTCTTTTATTTAGTTAATATCCATAAACATATTGAACTATATTTGCAATAAAAGGAAACTAAATAAAAGTTTATATGCGTTAGAACCAACTCTTAAGATATGCTATTCTTCTTACAAAACCCAGAACAATATACCTTCACAATTCAGCCTTATTTATTTAACACAATGGGACTAAAAACCTTTAACATCCAAGTAATACAATTCTAAACAGTGTTTATAAAACAATAGGATAAAATATATATTCTGCTATTTAACTGCAATTTATCCTAATACAAAATTAACCGACAATATCAGAACTTGTATAGATGAGTTACTTAGCCAATTCAGACACAGATTTGAACAAAACCTAGGCTTATAACTACCAATTTAAAATACAATATACTTCACCAATTTTGAACCAATTCGTAGCGGTCTTTAGGTCATCTCATTTGAAAGAAGGTTTTTGCACAAATCAAGGATAAGTTTTAAGCTCCTTGCTGAAGTGAACTTTTTTTTTTTTCAGGTATATCGCAGCCAAAATCAGATCACTAATTTTCAACAAGTTACAGACAACTCTCCTTGTGCATTCAACACTCCCATTATATAATCATTGATGACATCATGTGGGTGGCACTACGGGAGCTGACCTTCCCATTGGTTATCTGGGAAGTCTAAATCGGATTGGCCCTTGGAAATTTCATTTTTAACAGCCAGAAAGAACCTTCTGGCTGTAGTTCTCGCAACATAACACCAGGTGGCAGCATACAGTACAACATAGCAATACAATACAGCATTTCTGACATTTTTAAGCAAGTTAATTTTTTTTTTATAAAATGGTTATTTAATCAGATCACACTCTCTGCATTAATCATATATAACCCCAATTACAGATGGTTAATATTAGGTTATTTTTTCTGATTATTCTGATACCAAATATGTTATATTATTAACATTTTATTATATTAAGGTAATTTAATACTGCTAATTAGTAGCTTAAAATGCATTACAATTTTATCGGTATCCTGGCATTTATATGTGAATAATAGCTTATTTTTAATTCAGTATTGTACTGTATTCCAAGTGAATCCTGTCTATGTAGATCTGAAATAAGAAAATAAATGTTAATAATCACTTCTCTTCAGGTCCATAAACACCTATTCATGTTTTTAAACACACAGAGGCTAAGTAAGATCTTTTATGTTTTCAAAACATATAAATATATATACACATATATACATATATATACACACATATATATATATATATATATATACACACATACATGCACATTCACTTCTATGTAGATTTGAGATTATCTGTCTGAAAAATATAAACAAAACAGAATTTATTACACATTTTTGACTGATTAAAACAGTTACCTCCCAAGCTTAGCAAATACCCATGTAATAATAATATAGAATTAGACAATTTCCCAAATTTCTATATTTAATACATTCTGGGGCATGTATTTAAACAGAGAGAGAAAAAAAAAATGTTTATTTGCTGTCTGCTTACGTGACTTCCAGAGTCACATCTTAGCATTTGTCTGTGTTTTCCAAGGCCTTTATTGCTCCACATGGGGTCAATCCATGAGGAGTTGTAAGAGTCTTTAAAACAGCATATTTCCTGTTTAGCCAGCAGTGCAGATGTGTATTTGATTTTATTTGTGTCACCTTCCCCCAAGAGGGGTTTTTGCAGTAAGTCTTCAAATAGAGATTCAGTGAGATAGAACTGTTGTATCACACGTGTCAAATTCCAAAGGGGTCCTTGAACACATTCTTTTCTCACCTCACCAAATGTTCTGAGGTTATAAAATCTGCATATATAGTCAAATGAATAGGGTCACTGAGCTATTTCCTTTAGAAAAGAAATGTTTGTGTTTCAAAAAGGCTCTACTGATCGTCAATCCTGATAGACGTGTATTAGAAGCTGTGTTCAACAAACTCATGTTTAATTAATCCTGAGTTCTCATCTAACATATACAGTGTATAAAATATACATATATATATATATATATATATATGTACACATATGTAATATTCATCATAATATTCATATACTCTGACATAAATCCCCCTTCCAACTTCAAATAGATGTAGGACACATGTATTTGAATTGGCTTAAAGTCAGTGGTATTTGATGAGGATCAACCGTATACCTCATAGACAGTCTCTTATGAAGAAAGTTTGTTATTTTGAGCTTTCATGTTTATCAGTTAGGCATCTTTAAATTACAGTATGTCTTTAGTGCATTTGGGGATATGACACTTCATTCTCCCTCTATGACTTGTAGTTGGGACCTGGGATGACATGCCCGCAGTTGATTTATATGTACCCATTTATCTATGAAACCTTCATTTTTGGGGATCCGTATTTTATAGGCCACTGGAGATATTTTGTCAGTAATGACAAAAGGACCTTTCCATGAGGGAAGAAATTTCTTCTCCCTAACCTGATCTCTTCCAAAGTTATAAAGATAAACTTTATCATTTATTTCATATTCCTTTTTGGATGTTTTGAGATCATAATAGGTTTTAGTGGCAGTTGCGGCTCTCTCTAAATTCCTTTGAGCAAATGCAAAGGCATGTTGCAGGTGTCTCCTTAGGTTTTCCACATATTGATGTGTATTGGCAGCGTTTATCAAATTTTGGTCTGATGTACGGTACAGCAGATGCTGAGGTAGAACCATTCTTCTACCAGTCATCAGCTCAAAAGGTGACATCTTGGTAGCACTACTTGGAGTTGCTCTTAATGCCATTAAGACTAGAGGTAGTTTTATATCCCAGTCTTTACCTGTTTCACTCACAAACTTTTTGAGGATTTTAACAATGGATTGGTTGTAACGCTCTACACCACCACTTGAGGCAGCTCTATAAGCAATATGGAGCTTTCTTTTAACCCCTAGTATTTTCCACATTCTTGTCATTACTTCGCTAGTGAAGTGGGTCCCCCGATCTGATTCGATTCTTTGGGGCAAACCAAATCTGGAAAATACATGGTTGATGAGCAATGCTGCACATGTTTCAGCACTATTGTTAGGTGCACTAATGCACTCTACCCATTTAGTGAACAGGCATGTTATGGTTAACATGTATTTGTTACCTCTTGATGATCTTGTTACCGGGCCAATAAAATCAATTTGTATATCTGACCATGGCATTACCATCCCCCTTTTCTGCAATGGCGCTCTATGTGTTGGTGCAGTGGGTTGGAACTGTGGACAGATTAAACACCCTTGACAGTAGGTTTGAACATCTTTCAACATGTGTGGCCAAAAAGCGTAGTCACGCAATATTTCGTACGTGAGTTTGGCACCGCGATGACCAGATGTGGGAGCATCATGGGCATGTTGAAGCATTAGACCTCTGAACTTGGTGGGTACTACCCACTGTTGGATGCCAGTTTTGGAGGTTCTAATTAACAAACCATCCTGTAATTTGAATTGTGATTTAGATTTTATTAAGATTCTCAGATCTTCTTTGCCAATACAATCATCTTTTGAGATGGGGTTGCTTTCAGGATCTTCTATGTGTTTATAGAAGATGCCTACAATGGGGTCTTCTTTTTGACTAGTGATCAGGTCCTCACTAGGAGAATCCTGACTCCATTGTACCAAGTTAGGCTCACTCTGTTGTTTTGCCTGGTTTCTGGTAATGGCTTCTACCTGAATTGCACCCATTAAGTGTTCAATATTAAGGAGTTCTCCAGTTATGGCTCCTTGTTTGGCTAATGAGTCCGCAAGGTCATTGCCTTCCTTATCAGGACCTAAAACTCTGGAATGACCCTTGGTCTTTTTCCAGTGTATGGTTAAATCATTGGATACTACCAGATTATCAATCTCGCAGAACAATTTGCCATGCTTGACTGGTTTGTTATTGCTTTTCTGCATGCCATTTCTTTTCCAAGTTGGCAGGTATTCAACAAAACTGTCACGCACATAATTTGAGTCAGTTATGATCACAAATTCATGAATACCATGTTCAATAGCCATTTCAATGGTTTTGAAAACAGCAGTTAGTTCTGCAACTTGACTGGATCTTGGTCCAATGTTGAAACCTACAGATATATTTGAGAATCCATTTGCCCCAGTTATACCAATGCCAGCGACTAGTCTGCGCTCATTATCAATGGTGGCATGGTAAGAACAACCATCAACATATACCCAAGGTAATGTTTGACAATGGTCTTCATTGTACATTTTATATGGGGAAAGCAATTGTTCTTCCAGAAAATCATCTTCTGATAATTTTTCCCCAGGATCTCTAGCAGTACAGTCGTGGAGCTCAGCAAGCCCTTGTGCGACTGGATTCTTTTTATTCTGCTTGTAGCGAATTTCTAAGGGCCAGCCTTGTAAGGAAAGAGTCCACGCTGTTATGCGGCTGTTAGACAAATTCCCATCTCTTATTCTCTCACTTTGCAAATATAGCAAAGGCTGGTGGGCCGTTTCTACAATAATTTTCTCGCCCTGTATATAGCTGCGGAAATTTTGTAGAGCCCATACAGTAGATAAGAGGGCTTTTTCGCAATCGTTAAACTTTATTTCTACTGGGGATAGATTTTTGCTCGCATAAGCAATGGCTTTGTTCAAATTATCATGCTTTTGGTATAACACAGCACTCATGCTTACATCTGTGTACCCTGTTTCTAAGTAGAAAGGTTTACCACCTTCAGGGTACGCTAAGCAAGGTGCTTGAGTGAGTTTTCTCTTCAGCTCTCTGATGGCTGTCTCTTGAGACTCACTCCAGTGCCATTTCACATCCTTCTTTAGAAGAAGTAGTAGTGGTTTAGCTAATTCCGCATAATTATCAATGAATTTGCGAGAATAATTCGTCATACCCAGGAATGATCTCAATTCCTTTAAGTTAGTTGGGTTTTTAGAATTCACTATAGCTTCCACCTTTTTCTTCTGGGGATTTAATCCATCAGAGGTAACTTCATGTCCCAAGAAGTTTACACGAGTGCGGCACCATTGAGCTTTTTGCAGGGATAATTTGACACCTGCCCTTTTAAGTTGGCTGAGGACGTGTTTAAGCTCTGCAATGTGTTTTTCAAAGTCTGTGCTTTTGATTAAAACATCATCAACATAAGATAAGGTCCCCCTTTCCAGTGCGTCAGGCATAGCCTTATGCATGAATACAGCAAATTCATGTCCAGAATTTATGTATCCAAATGGAAGTCTCTGGAATGCATACTGAACCTTTTGGAAGGAGAATGCTAGCTTATATTGGTCCTCTTCATGTACCTTTATGGTCCAATATCCCTGTGCACAATCAATGGCAGTGAATATTTTGGATCCCTGCATTTGTGCTAGACACTGGTCAATGTATGGTACAGGCCAGCCAGACATGTATACTCGTTTGTTTAGCTGTCTTAAGTCAGCACACAAACGCCATTGTCCATTGGGCTTAAGGACACCTAGAATAGGATTATTATAAGAGCTGTGCACCTGTCTGATAATACCTCTTTCTTCCAAATTCCTTATGATCTCTGCAAGAGAATCATATGAGGCTAAGGGAAGTCTGTATTGTTTGACAAATACAGGTGGCGCATTAGGATCTGTTTGTATTCTTGCAATGTGCAAGTCTGTGGTACCACAGTCATAAGAATCCTTAGCGAAAATATCCTTGTACTCCATCAGGAGTTCTCGCAGCTGTTGGCGTTCATCATCGCTAGAACAGCCATTGGCTAAGGATATTTGCTCTTCGACTATTTGCTGAAATCCTGGAAAGATTTCAGGCTGTCCTATTTCATAGGCTTCTTCCAACCTAGAGGTGAGATCCCCTTGATTATAATTTATATTGCTCCCATGACTCTGGGGATTGGGGTAATCTTGCTGTTTGATTGGCTGATCAAACACTAGAGAGGCTTCTTCAATTTTACAGATGCCTTCCTCTGAGCTGAAGGGATAAATAGACTGAATATTAAATAGACCCTCTGGCATAGATGCAAAGGATTGTTCTATTAATTGTTCTTCAGTTAGGTATCCTTCAGGTATTAGCCCAATTACATTATTCTGGAATCCAAAAGTGTAATAACTTGATTCCAGTGCATATCCTATGGTAGTTCCCTTGGATAATGTTATATCCTGTGGGGTCATGTTATGCACAATAATATTTATTGGAACAGTTCCAATATTCACCATAGGAGTGTAGGTTACTGAGACACCCAGATTTTGTATTCTATGGGAGAGGCAAATCAGTGTTTCGGAAGTTTTTAATTTCTGACCTCTCTTTACCTGTAAGGGTAAAAGAAATTTATCAGCCCCAGCAGGAATTATAATATCGCTAGATACCTGCATATTCACAGCATATGGCAATTGCTGGTTTGATTTCAGGGCTGCATTTTCATCCTGAAATACTTCAGGGTCCCCCTTTAACCTGCTCCAGAGGCAAGAATTAATCAAATCTATTTGTATGGCATATCTATGTAAGATATCATTGCCAATGTATATTTGATTATGGGGAGTATTTAAAACTAAAAACAGGTGCTTCACTGACTTATTACCAATAGAGATAGATAATAAGCACTTAGCTGTGATGTTATAGCTTTCAGACCTGTCATCCAGGCCGTTGACACAGTGGTCTTGGGGAGAAAGATATTTAATCACTTTAGGTTCAGCTATTTGCGTTAATAAACCTTCGCTTATATAGCTAGCTTCCTGTTTTAAGTTTATTTTAGCATACTTTGTTTTACCAAGGTCATGCACTTGTATAGGGATAAATAGATCCTCTTTAACTCTCTCAATCCCTGTGAGGTATTGAGCGTGGTCTCCCCCCTTAGGGATTTTATGATCCCCCTTGTGGAGTGATATGGTTAATACATCGCCATCTAGGGAGATATTCGCTATCTTTCCAGGCGATATTTTAAAAGTATTACCATCAGAGCCACTAAAAGGAGTCTGATCATCTATTTGTAGAATAGTGATTTCAGGTGTAGAGTTATTCCTGAAATGAATCTCCACAGCATCTGGTTTCTCTTCCACCACGTGACAGCTGTGTCGGGTGCGAGATGTACCAGATTTTTCATAATTGATAGGCCGTTTAACTTGCGACCAAATTACATTATTTATGCAATCAATTATGGTGCTTAATCGCTTCAGGAGATCACTACCAATAATTAAACGATCAGTTGGCAGATCCACTATAATGACAGGGTGTCTTATGACCCTGTTCCCCAATTTAAATTTTAACCAGGCAGTACCGTAAACTTTTAGGGAGTCACCCCCAACACCTATTAGAGAACCGTCAAATTCTTTTATTTTAGGTTTGTGGGATGTTAGCTCATTTAGCTGTGTGTAGTATCTGTGGGATAAGATAGTTGCCTGTGACCCAGTGTCAATTAATCCCCTGATAGGGTTGGAGACTGAATCTTGCAGCTCAACTAGTACATAATATCTTCCTGCAGTTTCTATCATTTCACACATAAAATTTGCATTCTCATACATTTGTGGGCTTCGCCACGTATTACCTGAGTTTGCCATGCTTTCCGATGCAGAAGAAGCTTCATACCTACCTGTTTCCTCTATGACAGGGTCGGCTGGATTCTTTTGTACTGCATCTGTGGAAACAAGGTTAAGAGAGAGCTGCAAAGGAAGAGATTTGTTAACTTTTTCCGGCTGATGTCGCTCATTGTCACAGCTAATTTGTCCGTTTCCGGTCTGTGGGGAGATAACATGATTAGTATCATTGATATTTATTATTACATTTTGTATATCTCTCCCCTCCCCTTCAGGTGATACTGCAGTATTTATGACTGTGCCTGTGGTCCACTGCTGACCACTGGCTGTACCCCTAAAAAAGTATTGTTCGGTTGCTGAGCCGTAGATTTTTGACTCATATTAGCGATTTGTTCGCTCAACCGATTTAATTGGGTAAACAGCATATCTACCTGATTGTACAAATTACCTCTACCCCTGGGCCTATCTCTTGGTGCCCCATTATACTGATTCCTGGACCATTGGGTTCCCTCAGAATCAGGGCCACTATTTCTATTCTGGCGTGGTTGCCCCTGGGGTTCAGCTTGTTCAGTATTAATATTTTGGGAAGCATTATATACCTGGGGTGTCTGGTTACCCTGAGAATATCTTCGCCGTTTATTGTATCTACCCTTGCGCGGATACCAATTATTTGGTGAGTATTCTCTTTGTGAGTAATTATTCACCTGATTATGTCCCCCACTTTGGTTATAGTCTCCCTGCGCCTCAACCTGTGTAGGGGGAGGGGCAGAATTAAACCTCTGTGGAGATGGCCTGTTTTGACTGGCCACCTCTGCATAAGTCCTCTTGTTAGACTCCAAATTGAGGGGGCTAGGTGACACCCTAGTTTCTGCCACAATTTTGGGTTTTGACTCCTTTTTAACCCCCTGCTCACTGGACTGCTGAATAGAGTATAACTTCGTACTCTCTTTGATCAGCCATTCCAATGAGCAGTCCTCATCAAAATCTCTAGCTAAGTTGATTTTGATGGGTGTAGGCAATGCTTCAAAAAATAAATTTACAAATTCTGAGCCATCAAATCTGGGATTATCTTCAGCCATACTGTACGCATTTTTCAATACAGAAAGGAATTCGACTGGACTCTGATTCGCACGACACTTTAAACCATATACCGCTATTTTCGCAGCAGTTTTAGTGCGATATTGCCCGAATTCTTTTCTGCATTGTTGTTTTACCCCATTCCAGGAATGAATATTCATATCCTTTAGTGAAGCAAAGAATTTGTGATGCTTACTGTCAAATACCCAAGGCAGAAATTCAATTTTCAATTTCTCACTTGTAACATTCATTATAGCTAACGCATTTTCAAATGCCTGTAAATGATCAATTACAGATGTTGTTCCCTTATTGGAGAATATAGGTACTGCGCGTTGTACGAAGGTGATTATTTTATGGGAATCATAGACTTTATCAGACTTATTTTGGGACTCTCTGTTAGAGTTTCCCTCCCCCGCATCAGCTGCGCTACAGCTGTCCTCTGGATTTACATCCTGAGGGGATTGTCTATTTGGGAAATCTACTTCTGACCCGTTAGGGGTCATTTGTCTATGTTGTTCTATATATTTTCGTACCTCGTCCCTGACGCGTTCGCTAAAGGAGTTAGCATTATCTGTATTATTCTCATTGCTAATATAGGGGTTTTCATTATGGCGATATGACCTTTTTAAATCGCTTAATTCTCTCTGGCTTTGCGCAAGCTGTTTATTTAAATCTTGTATCTGCGCGATTAAGTCCATATTGTGCTTATCTAAGGTGGCTAGGTTTTGGGCAAATTCATCCATTTTATTTTTGGCTATTTTTAAACCCTCTTCGCGTCTGCGCGAGGAACGAATACTATTTTCTAGCTCCTGTATTTGCAATCGTTTGTCCGTGACACAAAACGACATTTCGTCAATTATGCATATTAAAAGGGGCCAGGATTTTAGTATTAGTTCGTCTCGCTTTTTGGGAGCTTCGCATTGATTAATCATTAATAATTCCTGGAAGAATTCATTCTCTTCATTCCACATATTATTATTAACGGTAATATTTTTAGCCCTAGTTTCAAGCATATCCATAAAATCATTTAATTCACCCGCAATATTAAACTTCCCTTTAAGGTAACTTAAGATATCTTTCTTAAGGACCTGACCTTTAGTAATAGGTATGGTTATGGGACCAATTTCATTGCTATGTATAGAATTAAATGAGTCACTTCTGGCTACAGACATTATTGTATTGGTTTAGTATTTATTTAACTAAAATGCTAATACAATTTTTGCCAATAAAAAGAGAGAAAAAATTTTATATTTCAAAAAAAAAAAAATATATTATTAATTTTGAAATATGAAAAATTAATATTCCGAAATATGAAAAATTAATATTTTTGATTAACTTTGAAAATATGAAAAATTTATATTTTTGATTAATTTTGAAATATGAAAAATTAATATTTTTATTAATTTTTCAAAATTAATCTTTAATAATATTTCAAGATATTAATGTCAATCTCGAAATATGAAAATTAATATTTCAACTTTTCAAAAAAAATTATATCTTCGAAATATGAATTTTTTTTTTTTTCTCTTTTATAATAATTTCTATTTACTTACAAATATATTATATCAATTATGATGGATATTATTAAATCTCAGCAGTGCCTCCAATTATTATGTCAGTATATTTATGAAAATCTTAGCAGTGCTATCCAAATAATATATATAAGTTTATGGCAGGGTTATAAACACAATACAAAGAAATAGAAACCCTTATCAACCATGCACCTACTAGACCATACAATTAATATAAATATCTGAATTCTTTTATTTAGTTAATATCCATAAACATATTGAACTATATTTGCAATAAAAGGAAACTAAATAAAAGTTTATATGCGTTAGAACCAACTCTTAAGATATGCTATTCTTCTTACAAAACCCAGAACAATATACCTTCACAATTCAGCCTTATTTATTTAACACAATGGGACTAAAAACCTTTAACATCCAAGTAATACAATTCTAAACAGTGTTTATAAAACAATAGGATAAAATATATATTCTGCTATTTAACTGCAATTTATCCTAATACAAAATTAACCGACAATATCAGAACTTGTATAGATGAGTTACTTAGCCAATTCAGACACAGATTTGAACAAAACCTAGGCTTATAACTACCAATTTAAAATACAATATACTTCACCAATTTTGAACCAATTCGTAGCGGTCTTTAGGTCATCTCATTTGAAAGAAGGTTTTTGCACAAATCAAGGATAAGTTTTAAGCTCCTTGCTGAAGTGAACTTTTTTTTTTTTCAGGTATATCGCAGCCAAAATCAGATCACTAATTTTCAACAAGTTACAGACAACTCTCCTTGTGCATTCAACACTCCCATTATATAATCATTGATGACATCATGTGGGTGGCACTACGGGAGCTGACCTTCCCATTGGTTATCTGGGAAGTCTAAATCGGATTGGCCCTTGGAAATTTCATTTTTAACAGCCAGAAAGAACCTTCTGGCTGTAGTTCTCGCAACATAACACCAGGTGGCAGCATACAGTACAACATAGCAATACAATACAGCATTTCTGACATTTTTAAGCAAGTTAATTTTTTTTTTATAAAATGGTTATTTAATCAGATCACACTCTCTGCATTAATCATATATAACCCCAATTACAGATGGTTAATATTAGGTTATTTTTTCTGATTATTCTGATACCAAATATGTTATATTATTAACATTTTATTATATTAAGGTAATTTAATACTGCTAATTAGTAGCTTAAAATGCATTACAATTTTATCGGTATCCTGGCATTTATATGTGAATAATAGCTTATTTTTAATTCAGTATTGTACTGTATTCCAAGTGAATCCTGTCTATGTAGATCTGAAATAAGAAAATAAATGTTAATAATCACTTCTCTTCAGGTCCATAAACACCTATTCATGTTTTTAAACACACAGAGGCTAAGTAAGATCTTTTATGTTTTCAAAACATATAAATATATATACACATATATACATATATATACACACATATATATATATATATATATATACACACATACATGCACATTCACTTCTATGTAGATTTGAGATTATCTGTCTGAAAAATATAAACAAAACAGAATTTATTACACATTTTTGACTGATTAAAACAGTTACCTCCCAAGCTTAGCAAATACCCATGTAATAATAATATAGAATTAGACAATTTCCCAAATTTCTATATTTAATACATTCTGGGGCATGTATTTAAACAGAGAGAGAAAAAAAAAATGTTTATTTGCTGTCTGCTTACGTGACTTCCAGAGTCACATCTTAGCATTTGTCTGTGTTTTCCAAGGCCTTTATTGCTCCACATGGGGTCAATCCATGAGGAGTTGTAAGAGTCTTTAAAACAGCATATTTCCTGTTTAGCCAGCAGTGCAGATGTGTATTTGATTTTATTTGTGTCACCTTCCCCCAAGAGGGGTTTTTGCAGTAAGTCTTCAAATAGAGATTCAGTGAGATAGAACTGTTGTATCACACGTGTCAAATTCCAAAGGGGTCCTTGAACACATTCTTTTCTCACCTCACCAAATGTTCTGAGGTTATAAAATCTGCATATATAGTCAAATGAATAGGGTCACTGAGCTATTTCCTTTAGAAAAGAAATGTTTGTGTTTCAAAAAGGCTCTACTGATCGTCAATCCTGATAGACGTGTATTAGAAGCTGTGTTCAACAAACTCATGTTTAATTAATCCTGAGTTCTCATCTAACATATACAGTGTATAAAATATACATATATATATATATATATATATATGTACACATATGTAATATTCATCATAATATTCATATACTCTGACAGTACAAAGTTCAAGATTATGTAAACAAAGTAACAACTAATGACAGATTACAATAGATTTAAAAAAATGATACATAACTATTACATAAATACTTACATTTCATAACATAGCTTCTTATTAGGGTCCTTAATTTAGATTGTCTCCGGATTAGATCATTATAACGCTTCAGGCACTGTTTTCTAGTCCTATTATGGCCAGACAGACGTCTGACCCGTCGAACCATCTCTGATAAAATTGGATTTCTTTTATCCTGTTCCAATGTGAATATCCCCTTCCTTTTTTTCGGAAAATACTTTTCCATTGTATAGGTGATTATAAGTAATTCACTGATGGAAAACTTCTTGGAACGATTCATCATCAATGTCTGTATGTATCTCTCTAACCATAAAACTCCACCCAATAACGGAACTAATTGTTATTGTTATTGCGCATTAAAATATACCCATTTTAAAAATGATTTATGTTTAAAAGAAATAAGTAATCGAGTAGAAACTTATTTATTGATCAATATTAAAGAAAAAATATTAAACTAGTTACATCTTTTTGTATCAATATATATTACATGTAAGTTGTTACAAAGTGCGCAATAACGTGCACTATATTTCTACAGTCGATAGAAGATAACTGTGAATTGTTACAATGCGCAATAACTGTGACGATATTTCTACAGTCGATACATTTGTTTTCCTAGGTTAATTTTTTTTTTAGGGCTATGTTCGTTGTTACCCCAATTGATACATACAAATAGTTTCGAATTTTAAAAAAGAATGTATATAAAAATAAAGACGCATCAATTTGAAAAAAATTAACATTTGACCAATAGGAATAAAGTAAATTCTAATTGTGCAATCAAATTACAGTTACTAATTTTATTTAAATTATTCCGTAATCTATTCATATAACGCCCCATTTCTGTAACGTTCTGGAACAAAAGTTGTTAGTGATAATTGTTCATTACTTTATTCTGACTTCGAACGAAGACACTATTCTTATTTGCGCCATTTTTTGATCGAAATTTGCGATGGCTACTGGACTAGCTGGAAAGACGAAAAGTGGCCGAAGTGTGATGTTTAGTCATCGACAGAACTGTATTCTAGTTGAAGTTGTCATCGAACATTACGATGTTATTATCGGATATCAAGCAAAATCTGTCAACCCTCAAAGAAAAAAGGCAATTTGGGAACAAATTAGTCGTGCTGTGTCAGCAGAGGGTAGTTTTCCGAAAGACGTCAGGGCCTGTCGGAAGCGGGTGAATGATATTCGTAAGAATATTAAAAGAAAAGTATGTAAGGAAAAGCATTTATCAAAAGGAACTGGTGGAGGCCCCGCATATAGGGCTGAACTGCTTGATTACGAACAGATGCTGTATGCCAGGATGGGGGATGCTGTCGTGGTGGGACTTGATGTACCATCAGATACCATGGATTTTCGAGGTAAATATCTAATTGATTGGTATTAAACGAATAGTATAATATATTCTTAACTTATATTTCATGGTTCAGACAGAGCATACCCTGCTAATAATTGTTTTATATGAATATTTTATATTTTTTTATTTTAATATGTATTTTACAAAGTTTGCTTGTAAGCTTGGAAGCAGGACCATTTTTGGATGAGGACCTGGATACCGCTTGTTAATTGGCTGGCTACATTTAAAAAGAAACCAATCCTCAAGCGCTAAACAGGTGTCACACCCAAAAATGGCCACGCTTCTAAACTTAGATTTTTTGTTTGGGAAATGAAAGATAATCCAAAAAGAAGAAAATATAAAAATTATAATAGTATTGAATTATAAAAAATTTTGGAAATTACATGCTCTATCAGAATATTGAAAGAATAATTTACACTATACTATTTCTTTAACATGTATTTTGTATATTCATTTTCTCAATCTTTAATTTTAATTCATTTTTAATTTGTTTATATGTACTATAGAAGAACATGAACAGGCATTAGAAAATGAAATAGAAAATGCCCAGGTGGACCTACCATCGGAGTCTGAATTGACTAGTGAACAACCCACAACATCTTCATGTGGTATACCATGCAGGGAAGAAACTACCAGTAAGTAAAAGTATATTACAAAAATGTTAATATCATTTGTATTAATGAAAATAATGGACAATGAAGTGTAATTAATATGTATTAATACGTTTCTTACTTTTCTCCTTAGAATTCTGTTTATGTAAAGATATTTAATTTAAAAACATATATATGAATATCAATGTATTTATTGTTACAGGTGTCATGGGCTTACTACAAACTATGCAGGATTTGTCAATTACATTATTTGATGGTAATTATTGACCTTTTTGTTTTTTATTTAATTAATTTTATTAATTTTTTTAATTAATTATTTTTTACATTCATAGATGAAATAGAAATCACATTACAACCACTTGTGACTGACACAGTTTGTCAGGAGGATGATGATGATGAGACACAAATACAAACATCAACACAACTTGAAACACCACATGTAGAGGAATCAGAATGTGAGGAAGAGATTGATGATGCAGAACAATGCCCGATAGATGAACCGGAGAGACCAAATGAGGTTGAAAGATTAACAGATATGGCATTGTCCTTCAGGAATGAACAAAATGAATTTTTTAAACAAATGATAGAATTGGAAAAACAAAGAAATAATATACTTCAAGAACAATTAACAGTGCAAAAGGAGTATTATCAGAAAAAGTTAGAGTTCTTGAATAGACGACATCCTGATTTATAATTCTATTCTCCATATATACCTTCAAGTTTTGGTTTCTAAAATATTTAACGCACTTATAGCCTTTGTTAATGTTTATTAGAGTTCACTGTTTTGATGTTAATTTTTGGTGTTTAATAAAGTTTTTTTATATTATTAAAAAAAAAATTTTTAATTCAAAGTAAATAACGAAATTTTTTTTTTTTGCAAAGTATTCATTTTTTATTCAAAAAGAAAAAAAGATATATATGTATAAATAACACAACACAACTTTGCTTATAAACTATATAAATTCTATTTAAAAAAAAAAATATGTATTTCTATATATATATATATATATATATATATATATATATATATATCCAAACAGGTGCACTCACTGTGACATAAGGCATCCGCCGGGGTGCTGCGTAGAAAACATATAGCAATATCCGTTCAACCCCTAGAGGTAGAGAAACGCTTCACTCTCCGGTCTTATTCAAAAATCCTTTATTAGGTATCCAGCATCAAATGACAAATCTCCCAAACGTTTCAATACCAATTGGTATCTTTATCAATGGGTAATCAGAACATATCTATCCCAAAAGAAGGTTCCTTCTTTTGGGATAGATATGTTCTGATTACCCATTGATAAAGATACCAATTGGTATCGAAACGTTTGGGAGATTTGTCATTTGATGCTGGATACCTAATAAAGGATTTTTGAATAAGACCGGAGAGTGAAGTGTTTCTCTACCTCTAGGGGTTGAACGGATATTGAGAGAGATATATATATATATATATATATATATATATATATATATATATATATATATATATATATATATATATATATATATATATATATATATATATATATATATATATATATATATATATATATATATATATATATATATATATATATATATATATATATATATATATATATACAATTCTATCAATATTAATTATTAAATTAAACCAAGGTATTTGAATCCAATCCGAAAATTTCCTGGAAAAAAGGTGTAATTAATAATATAGAACAAACTATATTAACATGTTAATAAAATTTTATTTAAGTAGACTTTCATCTAAAAAATCGTTCAATAATTTCAAGACGATTTTCCACTCCTGCTCTTGTGGTATGTCTTGTGACAATTTCCTGAGGAACATAAACATCTTCTGGCACATCCTCCAGACACACCTCATCTATATTTAGTTGGGAAATAGCAATATTATGCATGACACCAGAATTATGTCATTACATTTCTCTGGGGAATATTGAAGATCACCACCAGAACGGTCCAACACCCGAAATCTCATTTTCAGTACCCCTAATGTACGCTCAATAGCACTCCTTGTCGACCTGTGAGATTCGTTGAACTTGATTTCTGATCTTGTATGAGGTATTGGTACAGGTGTCAAGAGCCAAGGCCTACAAGGGTACCCGCTGTCACCTTCAAAAATATAATACAATTACAAATTAGCGACATGTAACAACAGGTTTATGAGGTTAAAATATGACATTTAATAAATAAATATAAAAATTTTAATATTCACCTAATAGCCAACCGTGTGGCATCTCTCCACGTTCAAATGCTGCAAATAAAGCAGACTGCTTTAATATGTGATAATCGTGGTATGACCCTGGAAAACCTGATCTTACTGCCCAAAACCGAAGGTTAGAGTCACATACTGCTTGAACATTGAGAGAGTGGAAGTGTTTACGATTTCGATATTGCTCCTCCCTTAAAGCTGGTGGTCGAATTGCAATATGTGTGCAATCAATTGCACCTAGGACATTTGGAATGCCGGCAACTTGATAAAAACCAGATTTAACTTGGTGCCATTCATGTACATTCCTTGGCACATATATAAATTTATTTAGATGCTTCAAAATCGCTTTTAAGACAGTCCTCAAATGTCTACAAAAAGAAGGCTGACTCATGCCAACCACTGCACTGGACACAGCCTGAAAAGAGCCCGTGGCTAGGAAATGCAAAACTGCCAATAACTTGAGCATTCCAGGTATTGCCCTTGTTCTTCTAGTCTGTGGCTCTAGATCATTCTGTATTAGAACATATAGATTTTGTATGCTCTCCCTGTTTAGGCGAAATCTTTTTTTTTATCTGATAATCAGATAATGCCTGTAGTCAACAACGAGGTAGAAAAACTCGTGGAACTCTTTGCCGTCTACGTATTGGCAAAATCTGTTCATTTCTTCGATTTTCATGGCCCCTTGCTAAAGAAATAGCAGACAAAATCAGGAAATAATCCATCTTCTTGCGCTGAAAATATGGAGTAAATTAGATGTTCTCCTATCTCTTCATGGAGAACATTAGTAGTCGTATTAGGAGGAGAACTTTAGGCTCTCCAATGGCGCAAAATAATGATAAATATCGATTTTGGAGAGAAATAGGTCGTATTCTTGAATATACACCCTGAAAAGGGCGTTTTAAAGCTTTATTTTGCGCAAATGTGCGCCTAGGCGAGGGACATTGAAGGGCGATAATTTTGTAGTCGTATTTGCACATTTTTCGGAGTATTTCTTATTGATAAATAGGAGATATATTACGACGGCGTGAATTAAGGCGCAAATTAAGGAGAATATGTTTGATAAATCGAGCCCAAATTATCACATTTTCTTCATTCTCTTGATATCTTTATTTGAAATGCAAGAATTTAAGTTTAGATCCCGCCCCTTTTTTGGTGAAAAACCTGGGTGGTTGTTGCTGATTGGTGGATAAATTCATCCACCAATAAAAAAGTGCTGTCCAGAGTCTGAACCAAAAAAATGCATTCTTTTTCAAATAAAGATAGCAAGAGAACAAAGAAAAATTGATAATAGGAGTAAATTAGAAAGTTGCTTAAAATTGCATGCTCTATTTGGGTTCAGTGTCTCTTTAATTCTATTATCAAATCTACTTCATTCTAATAGTATGCTTTGTTGAAAGAGCAGCAATGCAGTACCGGGAGCTAGCTTAACACATCAGATAAGCCAAATACGAGGCATATATGTTCAACTACCAATCAGCACCTAGCTCCAAGTAGAGAATTGCTACTCCTGAGCCTTTTCAACAACGGCTACCAAGAGAAGGAAGCAAGTTGGATTAAAGAAGTCAATTGGAAAAGTGTTTACAATTGTATGCTCTGTTTCATTTTGATTTATGCCCACATACAGTAATCTGTGATTAACAGCTATTGTATGAAAAACACATCAGGGCCTTTAAGTGTATATACATATTTTAAATTCATACTTGCAAAAAGAACTGTAAAGTGTTCATCTTTTGAGTAGCGACCATGACATTTTAAATTTATATTTAAATAATCGTTAGGAGTGGCATTCAAATTTAGCCATATTAGAACCTTCTTAAAGGAACATTGTACACAAGTTTTTTCTTTGCCTAAATGTTTTGTAGATGATCCATTTATATAGCCCATCTGGGGGTGTTTTTTTGTAAAAATGTATAGTTTTTCTTATTTTTAAATAACGTGCTGATTTTCAGACTCCTAACCAAGCCCCAAAGTTTTAGATGTATACATTCTAGATTGCTTCTGTTTTTATAATGGTTCTTTTCATATGCAGGGGAGGGGGGGATGGAGGATCTGCTCTCAGTCCCTTCCACGGGGTGTCCCATCCGAACCTCATCAACTGTGCTAAATTGTGAGCTTTTAGGTTAGTTTTTAAAAGGTTTTAAACTGGATTTTTATATCAGTATCTGTGCATATTATTCTTTATAGTACTGTATTACATGCAGGTAAATTAAATTTAGTGTATACTGTCTCTTTAATTATTAACTACTGTCTAATGCTTTTTGTTACCCACTCACTTACTGCAGATTTTGTTTGATCCTCAAAAATCAGGTTCCATATTAAAGTATGTCAGCCTCTAACTGTGGCTTGATATAAGATCAAGTTATATTTAAAGTGCATAATTCACCCAAATAAGTAAAAAATATTATTATTGCAAATAAAGAGGCCTTTTCACCTGTCTTGAACTTTCTTAACCTCTTTCCAATGAGTCTATAGGGTCGGACTACAGTGATATTTACAATACAGCCATTCTATAATTTTATTGGTATTTTCCCTTTTATGCAGTTAATTATACATTATACAACATTAAATATTTGTGTAAAATGCAGGGCAGGCTTAATACGTTGTGCTAACCGAGTCTAAACCCAACCAGAGTCAGTTGTCTCAGAGATTCAAGTTCAGCAGGTTAAAAATTCATATGAGAATATGCAGATTATTATTATCGGGTATTTGTAGAGCGCCAACAGATTTCGCAGCGCTGTAAACATAGTCGGTGTACAGGATAGCTTTGTAGGGGTCAAGTGGGTAGAGAGCCCTGCCGAGAGTTTCACTTTTGTAGTCGGCTCTTATGAAGCGATCTGTAAACAGCTGGGCCCATAGGCTTACAATCTAAGGGGTTCAAGGGGAAAACAATGGCGTTTGTAAAGGTTAGTGTTGGTTGTATGCATCCCTGAATAGTAGAGTTTTTAGGGAGTGCTTGAAGCTGTTAAAACTAGGGGAGAGTCTTATGGAGCGAGGCAGGGAATTCCACAAGATGGGGGCCAGTCTGGAGAAGTCCTGTGAATGTGAGGAAGTAACAAGAGAGGAGGAGATCCTGAGCTGATCGAAGGGGACGGGAGGGAGAGTATCTAGAGACAAGTTCTGAGATGTAGGAGGGAGCAGTTCAGCTTAGAGCTTTATATGTCAGGGTGAGGATTTTATGTTTAATCCTAGAGGCAAGAGGAAGCCAGTGAAGGGATTGGCAGAGAGGTTCAGCAGATGAAGAGCGACGAGTAAGGAAGATGAGCCTGGCAGAGGCATTCATAATGGATTGTAAAGAAGCTATGCGGCAGCTAGGTAGACCAGAGAGGACGGAATTGCAGTAGTCAAGGCGGGAAAGGATGAGAGAGTGGATTAAAATCTTGGTTGTATCTTGTGTAAGGAAATGTCTAATTTTAGCAATGTTTTTAAGGTGGAAGCGGCAGGCTTTAGCCAAGGACTGAATGTGAGGAGTGAAGGAAAGATCTGAGTCAAGTGTGACCCCAAGACATCGGGCGTGCGGGGTAGGGGTAATGATGGAATTATCAACAGTTATAGAAATTTTGGGGGTGGAGACATTGGAAGAAGAGGGAAAAATAATTAGTTCAGTTTTGGAGAGATTTAGTTTAAAGTAGTGAGAGGACATCCAAGATGAGATGTGAGAAAGACAGTTAGTGACACGGGTTAATAAGGAAGGAGGTAGGTCTGGTGCAGAGAGGTAGATTTGGGTGTCATCGGCATACAAATGGTATTGAAACCCATGGGACTTTATCAAGGAACCTAGTGACGACGTGTAGATTGAAAAGAGAGAAGGGGGCCAAGGACAGAGCCTTGAGGTACCCCAACAGAAAGTGGTAATGGGGCAGAGGATGCTCCGGAGAAGGCTTCACTAAATGTACGGTTAGTCAGATAGGAAGAGAACCACGATAGAGCTGTGTCACAGATGCCGAAGGATTAGAGGGTTTGGAGCAGAAGAGGGTGGTCAACCGTGTCAAAGGCTGCAGACAGGTCAAGGAGGATAAGCAGAGAGAAGTGGCCTTTGGATTTTGCTGTAAGTAGGTCATTGGTAACCTTGACAATTGCTGTCTCTGTAGAGTGGTGGGAACGAAATCCAGATTGCAGTGGGTCAAGAAGAGAGTTTAGTGTAAGGAAATGGGATAGACGTGCGTAAACTAGCTTTTCGAGGAACTTTGAGGCAAGAGGGAGTAGGGAAATAGGGTGGTAATTGGAAGGGGAGGTTGGATCAATGGAAGGTTTTTTGAGGATAGGTGTGACCAGTGCATGTTTTAGAGATGAGGGAAATATACCAGTGCTGAGGGAGAGGTTGAAAATGTGTGTGAGTATGGGGGTGAGGGTAGAAGAGAGGGAGGGGAGTAGCGTTGAGGGGATGGGGTCGAAGGGACAGGTAGTGAGGTGGGAGGACAGTATAAGGGCAGAAACTTAATCCTCATTAACAGGGGCAAAAGAGCTGCATTTTTGGATATTTGGGTTTTGGGTGATCGTGAGCTTTTGAGGGGGTGGGAGATTGGAAGTATGTTGAGAGCTGATTTCACTTCTGATGGAGTCAATTTTTATTTTGAAGTGGCTTGCAAAATCTTGAGCTGAGAGAGAAGTTGTGTTAGGAGGTGGGGGTGGGCGGAGAAGAGTGTTGAACGTGGAGAACAGACGTTTAGGGTTAGTTGAAAGAGTAAAGATTAGATTAGAAAAATATTGTTGCTTATAAAGATTAAGGGCAGAATAGTAGGAGTTCAGGATGAATTTGTAGTGAAGAAAGTCAGCTGAACTCCTAGATTTCCTCCAATGTCGCTCAGCAGTACGGGAGCATCTGCGTAGGTATCGTGTCAGAGGAGTATGCCAGGGCTGAGGATGAGAGTGTGGTTTCTGAGCTAAGGTTGGAGGGGCCAGAGTGTCAATGACCGATGTAATGGTGGAATTATACTGGCAGATAGATTGGTCAGGGCAGGAAAAGGAGGTGATGGATGATAGGAGAGGTTTGAGAGAGCTAGCGAGTTTATGCAGATCTAGTGACTTAGTGCTTCTGTGAAGTTTGGTGTGAGGGGTAGAGGGAGGGAGAGTTGTAGGTAGGGAAGTGATGTTGCAAGTTAGGAGATGATGGTCAGAGAGAGGAAAAGGGGAGTTTGTTAAATTTGAAAGAGTGCATCGATAGGTGAAAATCAGATCAAGGGAATGACCATCTTTGTGAGTGGGAGAGTCAGTCCATTGTGACAGGCCGAAAGAGGAAGTCAGTTGAAGAAGTTGTATTGCAGCGGAGGCATTTGGATTGTCAAGAGAGATGTTAAAGTTGCCAAGAATGAGGGCAGGGGTGTCTGAGGAAAGGAAATAAGGAAGCCAGGCAGCAAAGTGATCTAAAAATTGAGTTGGGGAGCGGTATATGACTGCAACACGTATAGAGAGTGGGGAGAATAACCGAATCATGTGTGCTTCAAATTAAGAAAATGTGAGTGAAGAGAAGGGCTGTATTTGTTGGAAGGTGCAACGAGAGGAAAGTAAAATACCGACACCACCTCCTTGTCTATTGCCAGACCTAGGAGTGTGGCTGAAATGGAGACCCCCATGTGACAGTGCAGCAGTGGATGAAAGGCTAGGAGGTTGTGAGGGATCAGGATTAGGGGAGATGTCGCCAGCAGCTAGTATGAGCAAGAGGGAGAGTGACATGAGATGAGAAGCAGATTTGCAGTAATGAGACTGTTTGGCTGAAGTGCAGGGGGGAGAGGGGATGTATATCATATAAGATTTATTTATCTTAAAACAAATATTTGTTATCGAGAAGTGCTGCCTAGGTCTACTTCATGCTAAAATGTTGAGTAAAGTGTAGTAAAACTACTCTGCAATATACTTTTATTTATTTTACCCCATTTTCATGCAACTTAGCACTGAATTTTCTAATTATCAGAGCTAGAAATGCATATTGCTGACTTATCAAGGCTAATCCTGCTACATATTTTTCCCTAATTGGCTTTAGCAAGTAATATCAGCAAAATGAAACACTTCATACTAACACAGTGACCGTGGCTAGCCTTGACTGTAGACTCAATGCCTGCATGCATTAATAGTTTTAGAGCTAGCCAAAATAAAGCTAGCTCTAAACTATTAATGCATGCAACTGCTGGCAACTCACACCACCATTATTATAGATTATACTACTGGAGGTAACTAAGTGTGTTTTTAAAGTGTTTACTTTCCTATTTTATTTATGACTCAATAAAATAAGTGTTCTTAGTTTTAATTGCACCTCATCTTCAACATTCCATGTTAAAGGGACACTAAACCCACATTTTTTATTTCGTGATTCAGATAGAGCAGACATTTTAAGCATCTTTATAATTTTATCAATTTTTATTCGTTCCTATGCTAACTTTATTTGAAAAAGCAGGAATGTAAACGTAAGAGCTTGGACCATTTTTGGTTCAGTACCTGGGTAGCTCTTGCTGATTAGTGGCTAAATGTAGCAAACCAATCAGCAAGCGCTAACCAGGTGCCTAGCCAAAAATGGGCCGGCTCTTAAGTTTACATTCCTGCTTTTTCAAATAAAGATAGCAAGAGAATGAAGAAAAATTGATAATCGGAATAAATTACAAAGTTGTTTAAAATTGCATGCTCTATCTGAATCAGAAAATAAAAAAATTGGGTTTAGTGTCCTTTTAAGCTGTTTACTTTAATCAACTGTTCAGCTGAACAGCTTTCTCAAAACCTAAGAGTGCTATAAGCGTATTCTGTCCAGGGGTTGGTCCTTTACCTCTCCTTAGTACGTTGGTATCTAACTTTTTAATACACAGCACCTATAACCTACATTTATAGAATATTACTTATATGGGATTTAATGGGCCATTTAATCAAAATTAAACTTTCATTATTCAGATAGAGCATGCCATTTTAAACAACTTTCCAATTTACTTCCATTAACTAAATGTGCACAGTCTTTTTATATTTAAACTTTTTGAGTCAACAGCTCCTACTGAGCATGTGCAAGAATAAGTGTGTATGCATTTGTGATTGGCTGATTGCTGTCACATGGTACGTGTATGCATTTGTGAATGGCTGATGGCTGTCACATGGTACAGGGGGAGTGGAAAAAGACATAACTTTTAAAATTGTCAGAAAAAAATTCTGCTACTCATTTGAAGTTCAGACTAAGTGCTATTGCATTGTCTTGTTATCTTGCATTTGTTGATTATGCAAATCTACTGTGTTGACTGGTCCTTTGGCTATATATTTGGCTATATCAAGTAGTGCCACTGGAATTTCTTTTCTTTTAGTCAAGGCCAAATTGGCTCCTCCACATAAGGCACGTGGTGGGTGGGGTTAGGCATGTTAATTTGTTTTATAAATGTTTAGACTTGACTGATATGTTATTCTGTAGCAAGACAACACATGTTTACTGTCCCTTTTTAAAGGTGATGTTTACATTTATAGAACACAATAATTACTTTTTTTGCCTGCTTTGTTAAACCTTAACGTAATTATTTTCTTTTTGTTCCTAGGGAGTTTTATGAAGCGAGTATTCAAGTTAATATCTCATCAGACTCCAAGGACTTTTTATCTGCTGTCAACAAAAATCTCTTTACAACCTTCTTTTCCTAATCGTTTGCACAAGTCACTCCTGCCTCTTCCTAATACTTGTCTCTTAAGTTTTGCAACCAGAATTAGCAATTACCACAGCATGGCAGAGCAGAGGTACTGTGTTGAATATGCCAAGCGTGGCACTGCTGGATGTAAGAAATGCAAAGAAAAGATTGGCAAGGGCATAGTACGTATTGGCAAAGTAGTGCCAAACCCTTTCAGCGAGTCAGCGGGGGACATGAAAGAGTGGTACCATGCCAAGTGCATCTTTGAAAAGCTGGAACGTGCAAGAGCAACCACTAAGAAAATTGATGACCTGACAGAGCTTGAGGGATGGCAAGAACTTCAGGATTCAGAAAAAGAGTTAATCACTCAGTATATTAAAGGTAAAGGCCATATCTTAAAAAGACAGTCTACGCCAGAATTTGTATTGTTTAAAAGGATAGAGGATCCCTTTATTATCCATTCCCAGGTTTTGCATAACCAACATCTGAAATATACTTTTTACCTCTGTGATTACCTTGTATCTAAGCCTCTGTAGACTGCCCCCTTATTTTAGTTCTTTTGACAGACTTGCATTTTAGCCAATCAGTGCTGACTCCTAGGTAACTCCACTTGCATGGGCACAATGTTATCTGTATGACACACATGAACTAACACCCTTTAGCTGTGAAAAACTGTCAAAAAGCAATGAGATTAGAGGCGGCCTTCAAGGGCTTAGAAATTAGCATATGAGCCTACCTAGGTTAAACTTTCAACTAAGAATTCCAAGAGAACAAAGAAAATTTGATGATAAAGTTAAATTGTAGAGATGTTTAAAATCACATGCCCTATCTGAATCATGAAAGTTTAATTTTGACTAGACTGTTCCTTTAAATAATCTCAGTGTATTTGTTTAATTGAATCTAACTCATCGGTTTTATTTCATTTTTATCAGTTGCTAGTAAAATGCATTTCCTGTTGACAATATACCAAAATTGTGTTATAGAAAGCCTGACAAAACCAACCAATATAATTTTTACTAGTTAATGGGACAGTTAAAAATCATGCCTAGGTAGGCTCAGAAGAAGCAATGCTCTACTTGCTGTTATGATGCTGATTGTTGGCTTCACATATATGCCTGGTGTCATTGGCTCGCTTGCTGTGTTCAGCTAGCTCCAAGTAGTACATTTCTGCTCCTTCAACCTAGGGTACTAAGAGAATGAAGCAGATTCAATAGTAGAAGTATTGGAGATATATAAATATATAATTCCAGTTCTTAAAGGGACTTTAAATAACATGCTGTAATTCATAGGAGACATTCTAAAACCATGCCTATTCAGAGGGTTGGCGCTGGTGTGTTTTGTGTTTACAAGCCACTGCTGACTCACTGAGCAGGCATGGTATTTGAATACTGGTGCATGGCGCCTTACAGCATACTGTATGTGTCTATGCTGCAGAAAACAAGTAATGCCATTTACTAGAAGCATTTTTGCTAATGGAAGTGTGTTGCAAACATTTTTTCTTTTTAAATTGAAATACACCCTTGTACATTTAATTTTTAACCTATTTTCTCTTTAAAGCTCTACATGTTATGCCTTGTGTATTCCACCCTCTGGATATGCTATTCCAAACATAAAAACATCATCATATTTCTTTTTGTTATCTTTTTGCTTCCCTATTTTTGAGTATTCGCTTATTTCAGTGTTGAAGTTTTTATAATTCATACAACAGATCATCTTTGTACCTGCATGTTTCATGAATAAACTTCACTTCCTGAAAACATCATAAAACATGTAGGTACAAGGTTGATCTGGTTTTTTTTTTTTTTGTCTGATCAAGATTTAAATGAGGACTGATCTAGAAAAGTAGATCATTTTTGAGAAAGCAGCATTGGAGCAGTCTTTGGATTGGCTGACATAGTTGTAAGGGGAGGTTACTGAGAGCCGTAGCAGTTTAAATATATTAAATGTTGAGATCAGGAGGTGTTGAGCACAAAAGATGTAATAAGTCCAATGCTGTAAAATTTTTAATTATTTTCTTAAAGGGACATGAAAGTCAACATTAAATGTCAGGGCATGTGATTTTAAGAGACTTTTCAATTTACGTCTTATCAAATTTACTTTTTCTGGTGGTATCATTTGTTAAAAAGCATACTTAAGTGGGCTCAGGATCAACAGAGCATTACTGGAACTACCTTCTGATTGGTGCTTACAAATATAAGCCTCTTGTCATTGGTTCACCAGATGTGCTCAGCAAGATTCCAGTAGTGCATTGCTTTTCAGGAGCTGACTTTTACATATTGTTGTAGTCATGCAGAAGTGCAATAATAAAATCATTTTACACATTAGTGCATTTTATGTCTCCTTAATGTTTATAAAAAAAAGTAACTCTTTGCAGAGCTTGCCGCTAAAGTTGGT